>NW_023662441.1:0-16148 GCF_015228065.2 Penaeus monodon | reverse complement strand
AAAGGGGGGAAGGCCCCGGGGGGGTCTTGGGAAAAAGGGGGCCGGGCCCCATCCCCTCCCTTTACTACCCAGAAAAAATAATTGGGAATCTGTGATGCTACCGCCACGAAGTGAACCAATAAAATCACGGGGGTGGACAATGAGTGCTTCGCCCCCCTCGGCCTCGCCCTCCGCTTGAGTGTGTAGTAACTCAGTAAAATTATTTTTCAAAGAAAGTATAAAGCACTTTTTGTAGAGGGGGGGATATGTAGAAGATGTGGGGAAAGGGAGCGAAGTTTTTTGGGTGAGTGTAGCGGTGTGTATGGTGTTCGTTTTTTGGGCAAAAATAAAACGTTGGTAACGGAAAACAGCCGGATAGGCGGTGCGTATACACAAAGTGGGCAGTAAAATATCGGGGGCACACCAAGAAAATGGTCATGACAGTGCAGCCATATCATATATTACTATATTTCTCTTTTCCCTTTTTACTCTTAGGTGCGGGGGAAAATGCGCCCAAATGATAAAAATTTATTAAAATCTAAAATATAAACAAAACGAAAACTAAAAACACTTAGAAGTAAAAAAACCAGACAAAGCAATAAAAAGGAAACCAAAAATAATAATAAATATAAGCCCCGAATCATTTGTCGCTCCGAATAAATACCTCCAAATACTCTCACTTTCTACTTAAAACTTTCTCCCAACCACTTATTTTAAAGGGAAAGGGCCCTTTCCCGGGGTCCCTTGGGCAGCTCAAGGACAAGGACCAATCTCAACCCCCTCTTGCTTGCTTTTACCCCCCCACTTTATTTCTTACCGGAGGAACCGGGGCGTGTTTTTTCTTTCTTAGTTTTTTTATAAAAAAATTTACGTTAAAATCAAAGTCTAATTAAAAATAAAGATGAAATTGAAAAAAAAACTGGAAAAATAATAATTAGCTTAAAATAAAAATTTAATTAAATCGTAAAAAATCAGTAAAATTTTTGATTTAAAAATTAGAATAAAAGAAAAAATAATGTAAAAGTTTGGATTTGAATGCAAAAGGATTTCTTAAAATAACGATGGAATTTATAAAAAAATAAATAATCTTAAATATAAAAATAAAATAAAACTAATTCCATCCCATCCGGGTTGTGTCTGGGGGATTCGGGCCAAAAATACAAAACAATAACCCTTTATTAAAAAAAATCAAAAAAAAAAGCGGTCCGTGGCAAAACCGTCTTCGGTCTCCTCCTCACTGGGGGGTAAAAACCCCCCCTCTGGCCGGGAAAAGGCGGCGACCGAGTTCCATTCAGTGTTCGTCAATAATAGGGAGTTTTATGGGGAGGTTTAAACGCTTCCCCCCTATCGCTCATGGCGAATATGGAGTAAAATGTCGCCACTCCGCGCTCCACAAGCGGTTTCCACCTCCAGTTTTGTCGTTTTTTTCCCCAAATTTTAATCTGTTGCCTGTGGGAGAGTTGGAGGTGGAGGAGATTTTTTAATGTGGTTTTATACCTCCTGGAGTGAAAAACGACGAGTTTATTTCGTTTCTTTTCATTTACAAGTCCCGCCCATCACTTAAAGCCCCCCCCCCCCCCCCGAAGATCCGGGGATATCACAAGATCTCTTTTTTTTTTAAAGGGGAGCGAGGGGGTGTTACCCCCCTTTTCGCCTCGCCCCCCCCGGGGGCTCGAGTGCGCCATCATAAACCAAAAAACCAATGCCAGACATAGTTAATTTTTAGTTTGGTTTTATTTTTATGACTTTTAAAAACCCAAAAGGGCTTATTCAAATACCATAAACATGTATGGACCGAAATGCACAGTTTTTTTTAAAAATGGTTTTAAATCGGGTTTTCATCTGTACCTTTTTCCAATTTTTTTTTTTTCTACATTTCGTCGGCAATGTTTTCCAAAGTTTTTCCCAAAAACCCCCCCTGAAGGAAGTAATGGCGTCACATAGTTTTTTTTGTTTTTTTTTCTCCCTCTCTCTTTTTTTGGTTTTTTGACCTTTTGGTTTTTTTGGGACGGTCGAACTAGGGGGTTGGTCTTTGACTTTAAACTTTTGCGTATTTTCTTTTCGCGCATGCCTGGGGCAGGGCCTGGCGGCCCACTTTTTGGGGATTTTTTGGGGGAAGAAAAGAATTTCGGTCCGACTTCTTTTTGTGTACGTTTCTCAGTTTATTTTTGCGTTCTTTCGGTTTTTCCCTTGCTTCGCCCCGGGTTTGCTGAATTGGGGGTTTCCTAAAAATTTAAGTGTTATTCAGGGTTTTGTGTGTAGTCTTTTAGCCCTTTTGAAAAAATTTCTTTTTTTGGATTTTTAGTGTGGGACATGCTGAAATACCATCTACAGAGAAACAGTCTCCCACAATGCCCCAAAAGCAGCACTTTGTAAAATCAAAGTGTCAGAAATTTAAAAAGGGGCCCAAATTCACATAAAGGGACACGGGCTTGAGAACCCGTAGCTCCGTGTGCCTTTTAAATTTGTTCAAAAGTGAGTTTTTCCCTAAATTTCAGTTTGGGGTCCGTACCTCCTGGTTATTTTTAAGTTTTTTCGGGTGGGGTTTTTTCATGTGCATCACCCCCCTGTGATTAAACTGGGGGTTTTTATGATCTTTTAAAAAAACCCCTGACTAAATTCCTGTAAAAAACTCCCTAGTGATGTGATTTTTTCCAATGAAAAAAATTTTATCATCGTAGGTTTTAACGCAGTCTAAACCCAGAAAAAATAATGATTTTTAAAAAACCCTTTTAAAATTCTTGTTTGACCAAGGAAAAATGTTTAAAAAACTTTCTCTTTTTGGCTTTTCAAAAACAGCACATTGCTGGTTATTTCTGAGATCTCGAAAAACCCATAAAAGGGGCTGAAAAAAGGCTAGATAAATTTTAGAGTTTTTAACTAATATCTAGAAAAACCAAATAACTTTCGCTATACTTGATTTCCCCGCTTATACAGGGGATGCCCCAAACTGAAAGAAGAGAAAGAATTTCATGAAATTTTTTTTTTTTCCAAACATGTCCAGGGCAGAGGGTTTCAGCCTCCCGCTACCCCCTTTTTTCACATTTACAAAATTTTACACACCCAAAAATTCAGCACACATTCTGTATTTTCCTTCCCCCCTTTCCCCACATACAACATTCACATCCCCAAAACACAAACACAAGTTCCCAAACCCCCCCTAACAGGAGCTCCCTTGGGCCACTGGGGGATTTGAGGGTCCCCGGTGATGAGCTGGACCAGAGGGATCCCCCAATGGGGGGGTCACCGGGAAAGCCCGGGAGCCCCTGGGGGTTTGAGTGTTTCTCCCTGCTGCCCCTGCGCTAGCTGAAACACCTCTTTGGTCATCTATTTCTGGTTGGGACGTGGCTTGATAAAGGGCCCAGTAAGTAAATTTGGTGGGGTAAAATATGGCAAAGGGTAAATTTCAGGTACTGTTCGGGTTTTTTCGGAAAAAACGCTACTTACAGTACTAATGGTGGGGTCGTGATCCCTTTATACTGTAATAGTGCGGGCGTATTTTTCCCCAAATCCCCCTGTGGCTTTTGGGTTTATTGTGAGCCCCCAACTAAAAGCTTCCCCTCGTTGGACCCCAAAATGGGGGGTGGGGGGTGAGGAAATGAAAAAATTTTTAAATTTTGTATTTCAAAATTTTTTTACAAAAAATCTAGCTCTCTCCCCCCCGACCTACCCCACTCCCCGGGCTTTCCCTTCTGGATCGTCACATGTCACTCGGGAACCTTTGCACCTTCCCAAAAAAGGGAAAGAATGGGAATTGTAAGGTTCCTGGTTTCCCAACCCGGAAAGGAAAAAAAGTCCCCCTTTTAATCCATTATAAAAAATTTATTTAAAATGAGTTTATTTTAATTTTTAACCGGGAAATTTCCCTAAATGAAGACCTTTGGATGGGATTTCCCCTTTTCTTCATATTATTGAAGACTTTGGAAAAAAATTTTGTTTGGTGGGGTAAATGTGATCTTCGCTTTAAACCCACAAAAGATGGTAGCCTGATAGTTGAGGTTTCTCACAGACGAGAGTGCCCGGCTGTAACAACATAAAACCCTTCCCTTTTTTTTTAATTTTTTTTTTCACCCCTTCTCTCAGACAACTTTTCACTTTCAACCAATGGGTGTAAAGGAAATTTTCTTTTCCCAAGACTTGATGAGATTTCTGAAGAAAAACCCTTTTAGAGAATAAGTTTTTATTTGAAATTGGGAAAAAAAAAAACTTTTTAAAAGAAAAAATTTGAGGGTTTTGGGAATATCGACACCAGCCTCTTTACTTTTGAACAAAATCCTTCCAGAATTTTTTAAAGTTGGCAGGGTACCATCCCCAACCCTAGCAGGGGCTTCCAGGGGTTTATATTACATAAAGCCAAGGGGGCATCAAGGAGATACAATTTTCCGGGTCCAATATGCGGGTTACAAACTGCAAAAAAAGCCCATGAAGTTTCTTAAAAGGGCAATGTAAAAGGTACAAACTTGAAAGAAAAAAGATTTTAAAATAAGGAGCAAGGGGGGTTTTTTTTTCCAATCCGCAGGGGCCTTTTGTTTGTGGGCAAAATGCCCTTGAAAAAAAGGCCTATGCCTTTGCCCAGGCAAAGAATCCTGATCATGTTCAAAAAAAAACCTCTCAAAAGTGGGGTTTTTTTTGAAGCCATCGGGGCAGGGCCCCGGGGCTTAACAGGACAGCTCCAGCTACCCACATCCACGGGGGCCTGGGCTGTTTAGGGAGAATCCCCCCGGGAAGCAAAGATCAGGTCTCTCCTTTGCCCAGCAAAGAAACCCTTTTAGCCTGTCCAAAAAAACCCTGGGGGAAACTAGTTCCAAAATTTAAAAAAACCCTTTAAAAAAGGTTTTCCCTCCCAAGGTCCGGGAAAAGGGGATAGCCTAAAGGGGGGTGGGGCACCCTTTCCCCCCAGGTGCTGCCATAATTTTTGAAGAGGTAGTTTTTTAAACCCGAAGAACGGGATCCCAAAAACCCTATGGAACGGGCGGGGAAATTTTTTTTCCATGCAAAAGGGAAAACTGAAAACATCTAATAGTTTAAAGTTTGGTATCCAAAAAGAGTTTATGAAAAAGGGGAAAAATTATCCAATTTCCCTGAGAGGTTTTAAAATTTCCCAAGCCCTTTAATGGGCCCCTTTGATAAGGGAAACCTCATGGGGGGATTTAGAAAAAATTGATGGTACGTCAGGTTTTCCCCTTTCCCCCCAAACCACCTGCAGATGACACTGCGGGTTGAAGGGTGTGAGAATGGGTTTGGGACAAGCCTTACACTTTTTGCCCCCATTTCCCTTTTCCTCCACAAAATCTCAAAATGTTTTTTTGGGGGAAAAGATCTACTTGGCAGTTGCCACACCCAAATTTTACTCTGGGGAAAATTTCAAGGGGAAAAAACTGTCACAACCCTTGAAAAAAGGGTTTTGGGAGTCCTTGTTCTCAAGAGAAAGATACGGGTTTTACTGCATTGACACTCCCCCACTTTCCAAAATCAAACGGGGCCCATCTCCAAAAATTGACCCAAATTTGGGTTTTTCCCCTTTTTCATATTTTCCAAAACCAATGGAGTGTAGAGATTGTGACTTGAACATGCAGAGGGAAATTTTTTTAGTAAACTGCGTTTTGGCATGGATCTTTTTGAATGTTTTCCCAGTGGTTCAAAAATGCTGTTAATACTTCACTCACAATTCCCCCTTGCGGCAGAAGCCTTCATTCCCAAAAGTAGGGGGGGTTCCCCGTCGACCCCGTACCAGGTGGTCTGATGAATGCAAAAGTGTCAGATCAAAAAAAGCTGCATAAATGCAGTTGAACGACGCCTAAATGATGAAAACCTTTGATCCATATAAAAAAAATCAACCCAAAGGTAGGCAAGTGCTAAAGGAGGTAATGGTTGTCGTCCCGATAGAATTTCCCTTGTTTAAACTCTGGGCCCCCCCTTAGCTGGGTAGGGGGAAACAAGGTCGTTAGTCGCGGAAAGAGCACATCCAGCACCACCAGTTTTTAAAGACGATGCAAAATCCTAACACCCCCCCAAAAAGAGGGTTGAAAATGAGCTAAAAAATTTCCAGGGAAAGAAAACTCGGGATTATCTTAAACGCCCATTCTCCACTCTTTGGGCGAACAGGAAGAAACCCAGTTTTTTGTTCTTCAGTGGGGATTTGCACAAATTTCCCCATAAAAATTTGCCTTTTTTGCGAAAGGAAAGATGAACTCTGTTTTGCAGTTTCTCCAAAAAAAGGACTCCCCCAGGAAGTGACGATATTCCATCCCAAATGATTCTGGAGACCCCAAAAATTTCCCTGTTGGACCTTTTCCCAATAGATCTATAGGACACAGTCCCTCCACATAAAAAAAAGGGGCTAAAAATCTTTACTGTCCGAAAAACCTTTGGAAAAAGGATACCCCCAAAACCAGGAAATTACAGCCCAATTTTTTTTCATAACTGAAAATCTGCAAGTGATGGAAAAAAATGGAAAAATTCGGGTTTAAACCCAGGGGCTGCTAGAAAACACAATATCAAATGTTTTTTGAAAATGAGACCGACCACGGGATGCACTTGTGAGGAGGGGAACTGCTATAAAAGAATTCCTTCACACAGCGACAGGCACATTTTAGCATTCTTTTTTGCCCCTTGAAAGGTTTAGGGGGTACTTGGAAGCATGGTTTTACTCTTTGAAGCTGTATAAACCTTTTTTTTTAAGAGGACTTTAAACCTACCTTCATACAAAGTTGTGGACAGGAATTTAGAGTTCAAGGGGGAAAAACAGTTTCTCTAAACCCTTTGAAAAAATCAATTGGAAAAGGGCCCAAAAGGGGAATTTGTCTTAAGTGGGCCCCTTTTTCCTTTGCTATAAATGACATCGAAAAGGCCCTTTTCCAAAGTGCGTCTCTTTTAATTGAAATGTGGGTTTACTTCAAACTATATGCTCAGGAGGAAGCTTATGGGATGTGCGGGGACACATGCAGCCCTCCCGTAAATTGGATTGTACAGGGGGAAAACATCCCAAAGGGGTTAAAATTTTTCCAAACAGCCCAAGGCTATGCTTTTCCAAAAACGGGGAAAAATTTCCCCCTTTTTTTTACCTTTCTTTGGGAGCAAACCCCGGGTTTTTTTGAAACAAGAGGGGGACGTATTTGGGGTCTTTTTTTTTTAAATGCAAGGCCTCATGAGTGCCACAAAACCCAAACAGTTAAAGGTGAAGGCTACAAAAGCGCTTGAAACTTTGCGGGTTTTTTTCACATCTTGAGGTGCAGACCCCACAACCTTTTCTGCGGTTTTACCGAGCCTTTTTCCCATAGAAAAATTTGCCCACGGATGTAAAGGCTTTTCCTCGAAACTCCCACTTTCTCCGGATGTTGGCTGGTTCATAATGAAGCTCTAAAGAATCTGTA
The DNA here is from genome assembly GCF_015228065.2 of Penaeus monodon. Taxonomy (NCBI): domain Eukaryota; kingdom Metazoa; phylum Arthropoda; class Malacostraca; order Decapoda; family Penaeidae; genus Penaeus; species Penaeus monodon. The sequence continues at coordinate 8,796 of NW_023662441.1, read as the reverse complement.
CTGGGGGCTGGGTTTGTAGTGTAGGGAAACAGGTGTAGCCCCCGGGGGGCCCCCCCTCCCAAAAAGGGGTTTCCCCAAAAGGGCAGGGTCCCCCCCTTTAAAGGTCAGTGGGAAATCTGTGGGGAAAAGCCCCCCCCCTTCTTTTAAAATCCCCACTACTATTGATGTTCCAGGGGAAATAAAACCTTGTGGATGCCCCACAGCGGGAAATCTTTTAAAGGGCCCCGGGGGTTTTGGGGAAAACGATTTGGATTAGATAACGAGATCACAGGGAAAAGGCCAGGGAAAAAAGGGCAAGGATGGGGCTGGTTTAAAGAACAACCCCAATATGTAGGAGGGGGGGAAAAATTTAAAGGAAATATGTAGCAGAAGAATTAAAAGGGAAACCGAGGCCCAAAGTAGAAGAGCCACGAGGCTTTATTTTATGTGGTGTTTTGTATAGATGCAATCTTGCTGGCCCCCGCTCCAATCAAAAATTTTAATACGTCACTTGGGCTAAATATTTTAGTTTTTCCCGTTTTTTCAATTTTTAGCGGGGAGCTGTCAGCCCCGTAGAAATCAGTTGTTTCCCGGGTTATAAGAAAAAAAGCCCCGGGGTTGCAGAAAGAAAAAAACAAATGTTTTTTTCTACCCCGTAAAAAACCCGGGGGCCCCGTGACGTCACGCCCTGACGGGGAAAAACGGGTTTTCAAACTTCAAAAAATGGCTAAAAAATTTGGTTTTAAAAAAAGGCTTGAAATGAATAAAAATAATAGAATAAAACCCAAATTTTGTCATTAAGAGCAAAAAAAACAATAAAATAAAATACAAAAAATAGGCAAAATACAAAAAAAACGTACTTATTTACACACCGACAATCGGCAAAACGCAACCGTACGGGCCCCCGCAAAAAAACTGCACAAGCCATGTAGACACGGGGTCCTTTACATGCGGATGCAGACAAACAAGTATACAGCTCATAAAATACACACCCACAAAAACATAGCCCCCGGGGCAGCGGGCGCAAAGCAATTTGTAAAGCATTCAATCAATCACGCACACATACATCCCACCAACTACTTAAAAATTTCCGACACAAATATAAACATACTCGTACCCTAGATTACGCTTTTTACACAAAACACCACGCTGTGCACGCAATGAGAGCGCAAACACGCACGAAACCCCACAGAGAGAGCAAATCTTAAAGGGGGGGGGGGGGGTGGGCTTTTTAAAGGGGTGGCAGAAGGGAAAACTGGTTTAACTTTTTTCTCTAGCACCTCGATTTTTTCTTTTTTTATAAAGCCACCTTGAAGGGAGTCAAGAGACTAGAGATCTTAAAACCATTCTATTGTTAAAAATTTTTTGTGGGCTTTGTAGGGCTTGCCCAAAAAATCAAAAAGCCCAAACTTCACATCCAGTGGTGAGGGGGGGTTTAAAAACTGGCTTGCACTGTTAAAAATCTATGTTGGGTGCCAGTGAGTTGGTTTTCATAGGAATGGGTGAATTTACCCGGAAGGCCCAAAAAAGCTCCATTCCGCCCGTGAAAGCTCGTTTCCTCTCCCACATTTTTAATTTGTAACCCCGCTAAAGGGGTTTTCCTTTTTCGATAAATGGGGGGAAAAAAATGGAGCAACTGCGAGAGATTAGAGATGACCTTGGGGGTTGGGGACCAGCATCCATCCCAACCCAAAGGGGAAAATTTTATCATCAGTTGATTATAAGAATTGGGGACACAAACTTTACTTTATGGGTGATGATGGCTAAAAGTGAAACACTTTGGGTTTGGGTGGGCCCCGAGCCTTAACGGGCGGGGACATGTATGGAAAGATGTTTTAACTTTTCGACCCCAAAACATATGTACTAGCCCCCCCAAATACACTGAAAAATATGTTTTTGGGGGAAAGGGTTGTGCCCTAGGGTTTTTTTTGGGTTTCCCTCAGGGGGACTATTTATTTGATTAAATTTGATTATGCATAATGTTTATGCCCGTAAATTATACGTTTTAAAACATAATATTTATGGGATTTGATTTTTTTTATAATTAAATTTTTTTTGTTATCTGTCAGATATTTTTTGATAGGTTTTTCAAGATTTGAATATTTTAAAACTTTCCCTCTAACAAAAGGGATTCACCAATAAAGAACCCTTAAACTTTGACGCGGCAGATAACTTGAAATAAACAATCCCGAACCTACAAAAACCGGGGGGTTTGGGAGGTTTCCCTAAGGCTGGAACTTTGTTCCCTGCGACGAATCTTTTCCTGAAATTTTCGGGGGAGCCCGAAATCAACCAAAAAATATTTTAAGCTACTGGGGGCCCACGCCCCGTACAACAACAACAACAACAACCCAAAAAACAACAATAATAAAAAGATAAAAATAATAATAAAAACAATAAAAGGGGCTATAATAAGGGGTAAAAAAAATGGTAATATTAAAAGCGTAATTAAAAATAAGAGTAAAATATGATAACAAAAAAAAGTAAAAAGATAGAAAAAAGAATCAGTGATTTAAAAGTTTAAAAAAAAAAAAAAAAAAAAAAAAAATAATAGAACAGTAAAAATAATGATAATGATTGGGTAATAATAAAAAAATTTAATTTTTAATAGCATTTTTTAATAATTTTAATTTTTTAAAAAGTAAAAATAATAGTTTTATTTTAAAAGTAATGAAAAAATAATAAAGGTAGTAGTAATAATTAAATTTTTATTATTATAATGATAATAATAATGATGATAAAAAATAATAGTAAAAATGTAATAATAATAAAAAGGGGAATGAAAATGATAGCAGCAACAACAATAATAATTTTTTATATGATAAAACAAAATAGTAAAGATACTACTAATAATTATAATAATTTAAAAAAAATAATAATAATTTATTTAAAGATAAAATAAAGATAGTAATAATGATTTAAAGACTTTAAAATCCCAAAAATAATGATCATTAAAAATAATGAATATTTCAATGGTAATAGTAATAATAATTAATTATAACAAATTATCATAATATAAAAAAATTACCCTTTTTAACTTTAAAAATAAAAATAATAATAATCGTAATTTATAAAATTTAAAAACCCAAAAATAAAAAGTAATTATAAGGATAAATACAATTATAAGAAAGATTATTAGAAAAATTAATGAACCCAAAAACAAACCATAAAAAAAAAAAAGATAGGATATAAAAATGGAGAAGAGAGAGAGGGAGAGAGAGAGAGAGAGAAAAAAAAAAATAATATATAATATGTGTGTGTGTTTTTTTTGGGATTGGTGTGTGTGTGTGTGGGGTTTGGGGTGTGGGGTGTGTGTGTTTTGTGTTTTTTGGGGGGTGTGTATGGGTTTTGTGTGGGGTGTGTGTGTGGGGTTTGTGTGTGTCGTGATAATTTCCATGATAATGATTTTTGGGTGATGATTAAAAAAATGAGGATGATAATAATAAATCTAGCAATTTGTAATAAAAAAAAGATGAAGATATAATAATATTAGCAATTTGTTTTCACAATTTTAACGATAAAACTATTAAATTTTCAGTAAAATATAATTTTAAAAAAATAGTGATAATTATTTCAAAAAAACAACAACAACAACAACATTTTTAATAAAAAACAATAATAATGATGATGGTGATGGTGATGGTGATGGTGTGGTTTATGGGGATGGTGATTATGATAAGGATAATGACAATAAAATTATCACCATAAATAAAGACCAAAAAACAAAAACAATTAAAAAATAATAATAAATAAAAATTTAAAAAAAAAATGATAATAGTAAAATAATAACAATAATAAAAAGAATAATAATAAAGCAATAATGATGAAAAATAGTAAAAAATAAAATATTTAATTTCTAAAAAACAACAATAAAGAGAGCAACAACAATAATAATGATAAAAAGAGTAATCAAAAATTGGGAATAAATACTACTAATAAAAAACGATAAATATTAATTTTTTCCCAATACTAATAATAAGTAAAAAACTAAAAAAAAAAACAAATTACAAAAAATATAATGATTAAAAGAAAAACAAACTGAAAAAAAAACAGTAAAATCAGTTCTAATTTCAAAATGTTTTAAATTAAAAGGGGAAATTTTCTTTTCTTTAATACAAAAAAAGACCCCCCAGGGGAGGGAAAAAAGGGGAGCCTAAGGGAACCGAGGAAATTCCCAAAGGGCTTAGTAAACCGTCTGTCTGTTTGTGACACTTTTCATGCAAAAAATAAAAAATATGCAAAAAGCGCTTAGGGGTGTCCGATATAAGAAAGGCGGGTTTAAAAACATACATGCCTTGATCCCCCGTTTATTTTTGGGTAATGTAGAATGGTGATTTCCCGGGTTTGGCCCCGTTTTATGATGAAACAAAAAAAAAACAAATGTTGATTACGTTTGACGCACTGCATAGATGTGATTATGAGACGAAAAAACATGTGATGAAAAAGATCATGGGAGAAAAAAAGTTTAAAATGCGCATTGGTCCCCAAAAAATGGACGAAAAGAGGGAAAGGGTATAAAGATTTGTTTTTTTTTTCTATAAATGGAAAAAAATTTAGTGTGGGTGTTTTTTTCTTTTTCATTTTTTTTCTTTCTTTTTTGGGGAAAAGGGGGGGGGTGAAAAATGTTTTTGGTATGGGGCGTGTTTAAATGTCGTGAAAGCCCCTCTATATCCAGAAATTTTAAAACCATTAGAAACGCCGTAACACTGATTATAATTATACCCCTTTAAATTAACCCTAAATATTCCCTCCGCCTCTGCCCTTCCGAAATGGGCCCCTCCGCTCATTCCCCTCTTTTATTTTCTCTTTTCCCTCTCTCCCTTTTTTTCTCTTATTCCCTTTTTTCCTTTTCTCTTGCGTGCACTTCCTCTTCCCATTTTCAAAGGGTTTTGGGAAAAAAGATCCTTTCCTTTTTCTGCGTCCCCGTTTGTTAATTTTTTAGGACTCATTTTATTTTTTTTTTTGTTTTTTTGTTTTTTCGTTTTTTGCGGATTTTTTTCGGGTTTTGCCTGGCTGGCGTTTTGGTTTTATTTAGGCCCTTCCTTTCTCCCCCCCCTTTCCCCTTTTTTCTCTCTAACCCCTCTTTTCTTCTATCTGACTTCTTTTTGTCATCGCTGTCCCTTTTACATCACAACTTTTTTTTCTCTAAACCCGTTTCTTCGCGTGTGTGTGTTTTGTGTGTTTTGGGGTGTGGTGTGTGTGTTGTGTGGGTGTGTGTGGTTTTTGTGTGGTGTGTGTGTGTGTATTTGTCGGTCCTCCCGTCTGTCTTTTTTTTCGGGCTGTCCCGTCTCCCCTCTCCTGTCTCCTTTTTCTCTTTCCTCCTTGGCCCCTCTCTGTCCCCCCTCTCTGTCCCTCTCTCTTCCCCCTCCCCTGTCTCTGTCTCTCGTCTCTTCCTTTTCCTCTCTCTCTCTCTCTTCCCCTCCCCTTTCCCCCCCCTCCCCCTCTTCTCTCTCTCTCTCCCTCTCTCTCCTCCCGGGTTTTTTTTTTTCCCCCTTTCTGCATTTTTCGTGGTGGGATATTTCTTTCTTTTCTCGGGAAAAAACCCTAATTGGGAAAACTCCCCTTATTATCAAAAAATCACGGAACAAAAGCCATATCTGAATTTTTTTCAAAACCACGCTTGCATATTGAAACCTTGCCTGACGAAAATCAAAAGTGAACAAATAAAAGTAGCACATATAATTTTGTGGGTTGCCGGGTTTTCAACACACACACACACAAAAAAAACCCCACACACAACAAACCACCCACACACACACACACACACACACACACACACACACACACACAAACACACACACAAACCAAAAAAAACACACGGGGATATAAATTGTTTGTTTTTTGTGTGTGTGTGGATTTTTCATAGATTTCTAGATCTTTTACCCCTTACACCAAAAATTTTCAGAGCGTGGTTTTAAAACATCGGGTAAAAATAATATTTCTACTGACAATAATAAACGTGATCTGCAAAAACCCCCGAACCCGGCGAAATTAGTTTTACGCGAAAAGCCACTGGGAACTCACGATATCTACACATCAAAAAATGCTGCCCGCCTCGAAACGCCTCATATCAACGCTTCTCGTAAAATACTGCAAGGAAGGGTTTTTCGCTGACAAAAAAACAAAAAAAAAAATACAATAAACCCTTTTTCGGCGAGAGGAAAAGAGGGAATAAAAATTTTTAAGTTTCTATTAATCCACTGCCCAAACTCAGTTCTCATGAATTCAAGTAGAAATTTTTATTTTTTTTTTCAGTGGTTATCTTTTTTCGAGGGCGGGGAAACCTTTCCCTTTTTGTCAGTATCTTGTTCGATGGCACCCCAAAATCTGTAGTACTTTTTAATTTTTAATTTTCAAAAACTTTTGTTAGCGTTGCTATTATGTTTTTTAAATGCTGTTTGGGAGTTTTAAATATTATTTTTATCTTACATCAACTTCTCGTTATTATTATTATCAACAAATTATTTTTATCATTACAATTATTTGTTAATCATTACTATTTTATTTTATTATCATCTTCTTATTATTTTATTATTATTATTTTTATTATTTTATTTTTATTATTTTTCATTATTTTAAAAAATTATTATTTTTTATTATTTTTATTATTTAATTAACAATTAAAAATAATAATAATAATAATAATAATAATAAAATAATAATAAAAAATAATGATAATAATAAAAACAAAAAATAATAAAAAAAATAAAAATAATTATTAATAATAATAATAATAATGGAAATTTTTTATTATTATTATTTTTATTATTATTATCATATTTTTTTTATTTTTTATAATTTTTATTGTTTCATTATTTTTTATTATTATTTTTTTTTATTATTTTTATTATTTTTTATTATTTTTTATTATTATTTATTATTATTATTATTATTTTTTTATTATTATTATTTTCATTAAACTTTTATTATTATTAAATTTCTATTATTATTTATCAAAAAACACTGTTATTTTTTCAGTAAACATATTATCAAATTTTCAGGTTTTTTTAATTAAATTTTATTATTACCATAATTTTTTCTTTTTTCATTTATCCTAATTATTTTTTTATTATTATTATTACTATTATCAAATTAAAATTTTCATTATCTTTGGGTTTTTATTAAACATTTTCATTATTATCATTGTCAAATTTTTCTTGTTTTTTTCATATTTTACCATGATTGTGGGATTACTATGATTAAATTTTTTTATTTTAAAAATTTTTAATTTTTGGGGTTATTATCATTATTATTTTTTTCTTTTTTGTCTTTTTATCATTATTATTAACCACATCATTATTATTGTTACAGTCATTATTATCATTATTGTTATTATCATTTTATAATAGCTATCATTATTAAAAGGGCTTATTATTTCCATATTTTTAAACTACATCATTATTACTAATTATCGTTATTATTATCATAATTATTTCTATTATTATCATTATTATTATCATTCCCGGTATTATTATTCTGGTTATAATTATCATTGTTATCATCATTAAAAACTGTCTTTATAATTATTATTTTTATTTGATTATTATAGCAATATGATTTTTGTTATTTCTTTAATTATAATAATAATGATAACAATAATAATAGTAATTATTATCATCATCATCATCATCATCATTATTATTATTAATATTATTATTATTATTATTTTTTTTGTTATTATTATCATTATCTTTTTTATCATTATTATCATTATTAGTATTGCTAGTAGTAGTAGTACTCGAATCATTATTATTATCACCCATCATCATTATTTTTATTTTACTATTTCTGTTGTAATTTGATACCCTGTTTTTGCTGTTGTTTTTATCTTCATCATTTTCATCAGTACTCTTACAAATATCATCACCATTATAGATTATTGTTATTTTTATTATCATTATCAGTAGTAGTAGTAGTAGTAGATATAACAGTAGCAGCAGTATCATCCTGGGTGTGGGGCAGAGGACTATGAAGAACGTCCTTTTATTTTGGTCAGAGCTGATCTCCAATGAACCTACTTTAGTTTCACGGTGTATTCTTCATCCTCAAGTATCGTAGAGAAACATTAAATAAACTTAGAAGACGAACAGTTATTATCATTATTAAGATTCCTACTACTACCCTGATTGATGGCATTATTATCGCTGTTATTATTAGTAGTATAATAATAATTATTATTATTATGAATAATATTATCATCATCAGTTATTATTATATCATAATAATTCTTTATTACTTCTGTTGCATTTATTATGAGTCTTACATTCAATTTATTTTAATTTTCCTTGTCATTAATCCATTTATTTTCTATTTAAATGAAAAATTTTCTATGTCTTTGTTTGGTGGACTTTTGTCAGGTATTACTAGTATATATGTATTTGTAACAAAATTTCTTTTTACATTTTTTTTTTACTTCTTCATAATTAGTCTAGAATGTATAGCTGCCAAGTGTTTTGTCTAGCAGTCAGTAATAAATATAAAGATCCCTTTCGTTTTACATATATGTTTTCAGTCATTTACACACACACCCCACATACGCACGCACACACACACACACACACACACACACACACACACACACCCACACACACACACACACACACACACACACACACACATTATAATATATAATAATAATATATTATATATATATAATATTTCCTTCGTTTGCATTTTTGCATAAGAAAATGTTTTGTATCTATAGTGTATCCTCATCTTACTAATATTTGCTCATATACTTTATTTTTAGAGAAAATTTGGTATACTTCACGCTACCATTTTCCTTAATATTTCGTGATATTCAGTTTTTAACCCTTT
>NW_023662440.1:0-12500 GCF_015228065.2 Penaeus monodon | reverse complement strand
ATCAAAAAACAAATTTTCAAATTCCCAAATTTTATTCGGACTTTAATTAAATTTGGTTTAAAATAAAACACCCCTGATATAACACATTTACCAATGATTTTTTGTTTTTGTTTTTAATCCGAAAACACTTTTTGATCTTTGAAAAAACCGGAATTTAAAGATGATTTTTTTTTTCCCGTCAGTTTTGCATTTTAAGTTTAAATGATAAAGTGCCAGAGCGTAAGACGGTTGAAAAAAAATATACCCAGGATATTTGTAAAAAAATTGTGTTGACTAAGGGGCCATTTTTCATCCTATTTTTTTTTCGTTCGGTCTGGGGAAATCAAAATCCTCAGGGTGTTTCTTTTTTTTTTGTTTTTTTTTATTTTCAGGATCGTTTTCATTTCAGTTCAAGTCGTAATGTTCACATGCTCATAAATCACGACTAATATCACTCTGCTCATTTTATAGCGGATACTACAACTTAGCTAACTCTCTCTGTCTCTCTTTCCATATATATATAGTTAATATATATATAGATAAATATAAAATATATAATATATATAATATATATATGTATATATATATATAAACGTATATATAATATATATATATATAATATATATATATAAAAATATATAACACGTATATATATATATATATATATATATATATTTTTAATAATATATATATATATATAATATAAAATAAAATATATATATAATATATATTACATATGTGTGTGTGTGTGTGGTGTGTATGTGTGTATGTGTGTGTGTGTGGGGTGTGGTGTGTGTGTGTGTGTGTGTGTGTGTGTGTGTGTGTGTGTGTTTTGTGTGTGTGTGTGTATTTATACATATACATGTATATATATAAATATATATATATATATATATATATATATATAATATATATATATAATATATATATATATATATATATATATATAGCGTGTGGATGTGGTTTGTGTTTAGAATCCACTGCGAAAGCCTGCTTGTTCTCTAGGTGGTTAGAATCCAGACGGTCAGAGATGCAGTTGTGATGTTTTTTGTAAATAATTTGAAAGTAGCTGAAAGGGGGCTTTTTGGCGGTAGTTCTTTAGATCCTTTCGCCCCCTTTTTTTGTATCAAAATAATTGGGGCTTTTCCGGTTTTCGGATTTTTCCCGTTGATAAGGCATTTTTAAAAAAGATGGCTAGTTTCATTTGAAATTTTCTCCGGCATCTATTAAAAGGGCTTCTAATTCCATTTTCCCCGGTGTTTCCCTCTCTTCACCTTTAACGCTTTTTTATTTTCGTTGTGATATTAGGTACGTCTTAGTTACCGCTTTCGTTAATCCATGGCTGTTATTTGATTTGTGAACCCCCGAAAAAAACTCCCCAATATTTTTATGATTTTTTCTAGTATGATTCCCATCGGTTTTCTTTTTTGCATACAATTGATTTCTCCCAAACCCGAGTTCCTTTTAACTTTTTTATGCTAGCCTGATATCACTTTTTCTTTTATTTTTTGATTTTTAAATTTTCCGTACATCCCCCTTTTTCTTTTTATTTATAGTCTTTTAGTTCGGCTAATTCTACTCCCCTGTTTGACCATATTTTCAGACCTACTTTTTTGCATAAGCTCTTTATTTTCTACGGAATTTGCTGGAGCTTTGTTTGACGTTCATACCGCCTACTTCTAGTGCAGTTTTCCTTTATTATGTCACTGAACTTTTTGTGTTTGGTCAAGTTGAGATCTTCGTCGCTGAAAAGTGAATATCTGTTCTGGATGTTAAGGGTTTAAATTTTCGCGCCTGGTTTTCAAGTTAGCTAAATTTTGGCTGTGGTTTTCTTATGAGTTACTCCTTTCCCTTTGAGGGTAATTTAATTTGGCCTCGACCTTCTAGGCGCTCCCAACTTTTACTTTTTTAATATTCACATTTTTTATATATCGGCCTATTTGAAATTATAAAGTAAATTCATTTTTGATGTCAGATGGCGACTTCCAATTCCATTTCCGCTCTAGTTTTTTTTTCGAAAAAGGGGTATTCATGATTTGAGTGACGTTTCCGTGTTCCCTATTGCGGTTCTCCACTGTCTTTTACCTTTTTTTGCTTTAAAATCTCCCATTTTTATTGTGAAAGGGTTTTTACTCTCCGGGCTAAAGAACATTCATAAAAGCTTTTATTTCCCATCACCGAGGCTGCGGGGTGGAGCATAGACTTGAAAAATCTTTAAGTTTACCATTTTTTAGTTTTATTGTTACTAAAGCCCCCTTTTTCGCTAACTATAGAATCCACGAATTCTTTCAAAACGTTTGGAACTAAGAAGCCCCCCCCTTTTTCCGTTTGCTCCCCTGGGTTTCCCTTTCCCCAAATGGGCACATGTCCTCTTTAGTATCTTCTGTCTTGCTAGTCTTCTAACCCACAGAGCCCACAATACCCCTTTTGATAAAAGAAAGTTCCTCAAGTAATGCTAGAATCGGTTTCAGTTCTCATTTTCCCTTATATTATAGTGCAAAGGTTCATCAACGTGGGGCGGCCTTTTGTTTCCCGGGGGAATTTCTTAGCCCCTTCCCGGGGAACATCCGTCGCCGCCGAACCCGGGGGCCCCTTCGCCCCCGGGGAATGGGGGCATTGCTCGTTTGGCAGTCAGGGTTTTTGTTGAGAGGTATACGCCGAGTTACCTCCCACCTACTGGCTTAGGGATTTTGGGGGAAGGGGGAGTATTTACCGGATGCCCTGATAAGCCCCTCCAGCGGGGTTTGGGCTCTGTCTAGGCGTACTTATCTGTCCCCACGCAGGGCCCTGCTCATACACCGGGGGATACCCCCGTGAGCAGGGGTTTAATATAGAAGTGTGTATATGTGAGGGGTTTTTTATACACTATTATTTATGGCATGTACGCCCAGTGCAGACACGGTTTTTTCCCCTGAAAATGTTACGATTGTTCATTTCTTGCCAGCACAGAAGCATCCCCTTTACTATCCCCCCCTTGTATGTGATATGCTACACCGCACATTATACAAAACTCATACGAGCCTGTTTACCCAGATAGCGCATGCGCACATCACATGCACATACACACGGCATACTCCCCCCCATGTAGCGAGCAACACCGCGCATACACCCTGTGATCGCTTATGACTGTTATACACACATAAAAAAGAATCGTATGCGACGCACAGAAATTGCGCACAACGTTTAAACATACTCATGCATAAAATATACATGCACGATAGATATTACACGTTAAATACATACATACACGCATTCCCTTCTACGATATATACGCAGTATACACTTACTCACACCCTATCTATTACATATATATAACAACAAATAAAATTTTTAATATACAAAACATACAATACAACACATCATTTTAAAATAACATTACATTTTCATATATACACACATAATATACAAAAACAACACATACAAATTACACATAACTGCACTACACACACTCGCCCACATACACACATACATATACATAACAGCATAAAATTTAATTACCAAAAAATATAGTAACTATGTAATATTGCTACTCTTAATAACCCGCAGGATACGAAACCCCACACACACACGCATAATCTGCACTTTTCGTGCTACGCACCAACACTCGTGCACATACGTTTGCACAGCGTGCATGGGCCACATACCACTCCTTTATAATGACCCCATCTTTATAATGTGCAAAAAATTGTAGGTGAAAGTACGGAGGTGGGTGAGTGGGAGGGGAGGATTTAGGAGTTAAAATGGGAAAGGATGGGGTTTGGGGTTTAGGGGGAGTTAGGGGGGGTGGTTTTGTTTTGGGGCATTTTTTCGGAGAGGTTCGTTTCCCTTAGGGGTTGCAAAACCCTACCGTCCGGTCCCCTCGGCGCCCCCGGCTTGGGGCGCGGGGTCAGCTTTGGCACAAGCCGAGGTGCCATCGTTAAATTTACGTTTGGGGAGTGCCTAGTTTTTTGGGCGGATCTTCGTGGGGTTGATTATATTGTCGCTTATGGAAAACCATTTTTAAACCTACCTGTTTTTTGTGATGTACTGTACTAATACGGCGGTTTGGCTGTTCCTTAGCGAATTACGAGGGAAACGGGGGTACGTGCGTTTTGGCGTTCCCCGGCGCCGGGTGAAGCTTTTTTTTTTAAATTTTGATATTTTTTTTCGTTTTTCCAATTTGGGATTTGTTCTGTTGGGGAGTGATTTTTCATATGCATCATCGTGGCATCTCGATAAGCAGTAGATATAAAAATTAAAATATATATATAATATATATAAATAAATATAAATATATATTTAAAATTTAATATATAAATATAATAAATTTTAAAATTTAAAATATATATATAAATATATAAATATATATTTAAAATATATATATATTAATATAAAAAACCCAAAACACCAAACCCCCTATATTAAATATATATATATATATAATATAAATAATAAAATTAATATATAAAATATATATATATATATATATATATATATATATATAATATTATATATATATAATATAAAATATATAATAATTATATATAAATATATATATTATATAATTATATATTATATATAAAAGTTAAATATATTTTTTTAAAATTTTATATATATAATATATATATATATTAATTATATAAAATATATATATATATATATATTAAAATATTTTTTAAAAAAAATATATAATATAATAAATTATTTTTTTTTTTTTTTATTATATATAATTTTATAATATAATATTTTATAATAAATAAGAAATAAAAAATTAAATAAAAAAAAATTTAAATTAAAAATTTAAAAAATAATATAATTAAAATAAATTTAAATTTAAATTTTTTAAAAAATTACGTTACAGGTGCCCCCATAGAACCTAAAAAGAAAAAAAATCTCCCCCAAAAAAAAAAACCCCTTGGAAAAAAATTTCAAAAAAAAAAAAAAAAAAAAACAAAAAAAAAAAAACAAGGGGGGGGGGGGTAAAAAAAAAAAAGGTTTTCCCCCCATAGGGTTTCCAAGGAACAGCCAAACCCCAGTTTTGCAGACCACCAAAAAAAGGGGTTTTAAAAAGGCAAAGCGGGTTTTTCAGCACCCGACCGAAAATCCGAAAAATGCATCACAAACCCCAATTTCCACAAAACCCCAACCCCCTTTGAGCCTACCCCCCCCAACCCCCCTTTTAGGGGGAAAATAGGCTTTAGAACCCCTAAGGAATGGCCTCTCCGAAAAACGTCAAAACCCCCTTTTTTAACCACAAACCCCATTACCCCTTTTCCTAAATCCTCCCTTAATAACCCCTTTTTTAGTCAATTTTTGGAAAAATAAGGGGGATTTTAAGGAGTGTATGGCGGTTGGAGGCTGTAAAAGTTTTTGTGAATGTTGGGGGGGTATGGAAAAATTTTAGATGTGGTAGTGTTTGGTTTTTTTGGGAAAATTTGGTTTTTAAATTGGGGGTGTTTTATGTAAAGTAGAAATAATTTATAATCGTAATATGGTAAAAAAATGGGTGTAGGGATATGTATGTTTTGTTGGGTTTGGAGTTTTTGTTTTTTAGTTAAGTATGTGATTTTTTTGTGATTGTAGTAATTTTTTTTTTTGTATATATGGGGAAATGTTTTAGTGTTGTGTAATGGTTTTGGGATGATGTATTTGGTTTAAAATTTTAAAATATAAGGTAGGGTTAAAATTTTGTAATAAAAAAAAGGGGGGTTATATAATTGGAATATGGGAAAGGGAAAGGGCGTTGTTGAAAAATGATAGGTAATGTAAGTACGTTTCATGGGAAGGATTGGTATTTTCAATTTTTTTGGGTCATATACTGTGGTAGAAGGGGTGCATTTTTTGTGGTAAAAGCAAAAGCGGGAGGGGAAAAGTGATCGCATTTCTCCCCATACATGGGGGGGGGGAGTTACGGGGGTATTATGTGGGATGGGGTATTTGGGGTAAGGGCCCCCCCCTTTTTTTTTTAAAAAAAGGTGATGTTCCCACAACAAGGGGCTATTAAAAAAAGGGGCACGGTGTTGCAAAAAAGAAAAAATGGACTTTTAGGGGAAACAAACTGGGGACTCTCATCCAAAAAAAAATCGTTTTAAATCAATAATACAAGGGAATTAAAAACCCATGCTCAGGGAGGAAACCCCCGGGTAAAAGGGGGAGGGGGCTCGACAAAAACGGTAGAAAGAAATGTGGAGGGGTTATAGGGATGGCTAAAAATACCCCCCCACCAAGTTTCACCCAAAAGGGGGGAATCGGCTTAACCCCCCCTAAAAAAACCATGACTTTTCCAAAAAGAGAACCCCATTTCCCTAAGGAGTTTTTGGCCCATAAGGTTTAGCAAGGGGGCAAGAAATTTCCCCGGGCAAAAAAACCGAAAATTTGAAGACTAAAAAAGGAATGGAATGAAACCGACTTCACATTATTGGGGCTTTCTTTTCAAATGGGATATTTAATTGGAGTTTTTAAAAATGGCAAGAACAGAAAATCAAAGGGGAAATTGGGCCCAGGAAGGAACCCCATAGGGCAAGCCCAAATTTGGGGGGGCTTTTAGCAAAAACGTTTAAAAAAAACGGGGAACATATATAAACGAAAAGGGAAAAATGGCCAAACAAAAAACTAAAAAATATAAATTAAAGAGTTAAGCAGCCCCCCCGCAGCCCCGGGAGGGAAAAATTTAAAAAATTTATGAAAAAAGTCATTCCCGGGAAGATAAAAAACCCCAAAATAAAAAGATTTTTTAAAAAAAAAGGAAAAAAAAAAGGGGAAACCCAAAAATAAAGGGAACGATAATCAAAAACAGAAACATTTAAAAAAAGACTGGCAAGGGAAGGAAAAATTTTTCTGCATAAAAAAAATGACCATAACAAAAAAGGGGAAAATAAAAAAAGTGGAAGTTAAATAAAATAAATTTTCAGCACCAAGGGAAGGAGGGCCCCAAATTTAAAAACACCAGAAGGGGAAAAAAAAGTAAAACCCTAAGGGGGAAAAACCCGAAAAATTTGTTTAAATTTAAAAGAGCGAAAAATTAACCAAAATAGAAAATAAACTTTTTAAACAAAGCTTTAACGGGGAAAAAAACCCAAAAAAGATGCAAATTAAAATTTTACTAAAAGGGGCAGAAAATAAGCAAAGCCCCCAAAGTTCTCGTAGAACTAAAGAGCTTATGCAAAAACGTAGGGTCATGAAAATATGGTCAATCAGGGACAAGATAG
Source organism: Penaeus monodon (assembly GCF_015228065.2). Taxonomy (NCBI): domain Eukaryota; kingdom Metazoa; phylum Arthropoda; class Malacostraca; order Decapoda; family Penaeidae; genus Penaeus; species Penaeus monodon. Next base: position 5,334 of record NW_023662440.1, on the reverse strand, counting down.
AATTAGCCGAACTAACAAAGACTATAAAATAAAAAGAAAAGGGAAGATGTACGGAAATTCAATACTCAAATAATAAATGAAACAGTGATATCAGGTACTAGCATGAAAACAGTTAAAAGGAGACTCGGTATAGGGAGAAATCAATTGTATGCAATAAAGAAACCAGATGGAGAAGTAACATACAATAAGAATGAAATCATAAGAATAGTGGAGGAGTTTTACAGGGATCTACACAACTCAAATGAACAGCCATGGATAGAAGCGAATGCGGTAACTAGAGACGTACCTAATATCACAACAGAAGAAATAAAAAGAGCGCTTAAAGGCATGAAGAGAGGGAAAACACCGGGGGAAGATGGAATTAGTATAGACCTTATAATAGATGCAGGAGAAATTGCAACAGTGAAACTAGCCAATCTTTTTAACAAATGCCTTATCAACGGGAAAACTCCGAAAAGCCTGGAAAAAATGCCACAATTTTTTGATACATAAAAAAGGGGACAGAAAGGATCTAAAGAACTACCGACCAATAAGCCTCCTTTCAGCTACTTACAAATTATTCACAAAAATCATCACAACTCGCATCTCTGACCGTCTGGATTCTAACCAACCTAGAGAACAAGCAGGCTTTCGCAGTGGATTCTCAACAACAGACCACATCCACACGTATATATATATAAAATATATATATATATATATATATATATATATATATATATATATATATATATATATATATATAGGGTGAGCTTATGTGTATATATTTATATATATATATATATATATATATATATATATATAGTTTTATATATATTTATATATATACATGTATATGTATAAATACACACACACACACACAACACACACCACACACACACACACACACACACACACCACACACACCACACACACACACACACACACACACACACACACACACACACACATATATATATATATATATATATATATATAATATAATATATATCTATATATATCTATATATATATATATATATATATATATATATTTATATATATATATGTATGTATATATATATATATATATATATATATATATATACATATATATATAATCTATATATATATATATATTTTTATATCTATATATATATATACATATATATATATGGAAAGAGAGACAGAGAGAGTTAGCTAAAGTTTGTAGTATCCGCTATATAATGAGCAGAGTGATATTAGTCGTGATTTATGAGCATGTGAACATTACGACTTGAACTGAAATGAAAACGATCCTGAAAATAAAACAAAACAAAATAAAAAGAAAACAGCGCTGAGGATATTTGATTTCACCCAGACCGAACGAAAAAAAAATACGGATGAAAAATGCGTCCCTTAGTCAACACATATTCTTTTACAAATATCACTCGGTAGTATATTTTTCAACCGTCTTACGCTCTGGCACTTTATCATTTAACTTGAAATGCAGAACTGACGGGAAACAAAAAAGACAGTCATCATTAAAATTCCGGATTTTACAAAGATCGGAAAGTGAATTTACAGGATTCAAAACGAAAACAAAAAATCATTGGTAAATAGTGATTATCATCAGTGGTGTTTTATATCGAACCTGAAATTATTAAAGAATCGCGTATGAAATTGAAATTGAAATTTGTTTTAATTCGATATGAAATTGTTGAAAACGTTTTCAAAGTGGTGAATTAATGTTTGTTTGTTTGTTTTTAGGTTAAAAAATAAAGAAACTATTTCGGATTAAGTTTATCATTGGGCTAAAATACACATGGCAAATACAAAAATGAAAAGAGGAGGAAAGAGTGAGATTGAGAAGTACGGTAAGAGGGAAAGACAGACAGACAGATAGATAGATTAGATAGATAAGAGAGAGAGAGAGAGAGAGAGAGAGAGAGAGAGAGAGAGAGAGAGAGAGATAAGAAAGCGTTAGAAAGAGAAAGACATAAAGAGAGAGAAAAAAAGAGAGAGAGAGTGAGATAAATAGATAGAGAGAGGATGGAGGAAGATGAAATTAGGAAGTAATTTGAAGCAAAGGAAAACCCCGCAGACTTGTTATATGATCAATAGCAAACATATCCTAGGGGAAAAAATCATTAAAAAATAATAATAAATAACCCTACATTAAAAAAATAAATGTTAATGAATTACATGAAATCATTATTATATTATTATTATTTTTATTATTATTACTATTATTATTATCGTTGTTGTTGTTGCTGTTGTTGTTCTTCTTGCTGTTATTGTTGTTTGGTGTTGTCATTGTTGTTGTTGATGTTGTTGCTATGTTGTTGTTTTCTGCCCAGTTGAGGTCAGAAATAATCTTCAGATGAATATTATTTTTTTTTATCATTATTATTTTATTGTCTTCTTTTCTTATACAATTTCTTTTAATTTTTTTTTTCTTTTTTTTACAGGGTTTGGTTTTGTTCATTTAAAAAATTGCCTCTTTTTCCGAAAGAGTTAGATAAAGTGGAAAAAATAATTAGGTTAAAAAATTAAGTTAAAAAAATATAGAAAAATCGAGGAGGAAAATACATTCTCTATATGATTTCTCCTTTAGCACGCAACTTTTGAGTGATAACATAACATAACATAATATAACATAAAAAGAGCGTAACATGAATAATATAATATAAATACATAGTTTTTAAACATTACATAACATAACATGAAAACATAACGTAAAACATAAATAACTTAACACAACATAAGTAAAATTTTAGTTAATTTCACTTCTTATCCTTTCCTTTTTCTTCAAATGTAATGTAGTTAAAGGATATCTTTAATTACAAAATAGCAAAGCCTTAACTAACTTGGTTTTCCATACCCTAATATATATACATACATACCATAATACATATGTTGTGTGTGTGTGGTGTTGTGGTGTGTGTGTGTGTGGTTGTGGTGTGTGTGTGTGTTGTGTGTGGTGTGTGGTGTGTGTGGTGTGTATGTATATATATATATAAATATATATATATAAAATATATATATAGATATATATATATATATATAATATATATATATAAAAATGTGTGGGGTGTGTGGTGTGGTGTGGTGTGGGGTTGTGTGTGTGTGTGTTGTGTGTGTGTGTGGGGTGGGTGTGTGGGGTATGTGTGTGTGTGTGTGTATGTGTTTGTGTGTGAGCGTGAGCGTGAGCGTGTGCGTGTGCGTGTGCGTTGCGTTTTGGTGTGTGTGTTTGTGTGTGTGTGTGTGTGTGTGTGTGTGTGTGTGCGTGTGCGTGTGCGTGTGTGTGTGTGCATATATATGTATGTATGGACATATATGCATATATACACAAAACATACACAAATACAAATACACAAAAAATAAGCATACACGTACATATTTGTGGTTTTTGGAGTTTTTTTTTTGTCGTCTTACGTAATTTCAAGCGAACATCATGCCTAGAGAAATTACTTTCGAAATATTCTTAAATAATTTTTTCCCATAGCACAAACACATAACATACAAAAAATACAAAAAAGACCCCCCACTCACCCCCCACACATATACACACGAAAGGTGTTATGGGAGAGGTGGGGAGGGGAGGGGGCCAAGTAGGGTGGAACAACAGCTCTCGCACGCGCTTCACGTATATAATATACCATAAATAATGGAACATATTGCCAAGGGGAGCTCTTGCACTTGGAAAATTTTCACACTTTATGCTTCACAACGCTCAGTATTTTGTTCGTGTGACTCACCGGATTCAGTGAGGGCTGGGTGTTGGAGGTGGAGGGGAGGAGGTGTTGGTATAGGAAAGGGGGGTTGGTCGTTGGTAGGGGTGAGGGGGAGGGGTGTTGGCACGGGGGTGGGGTATTGGCATGGGAGAGGGAGTTTTGGGGTGGTGGTAAGAATGAAATGGGTGGGGTGGGCTGTTGGCACGGGAGAGGGGGTGTTGGTAGGAATAACGTGGGAGTCGCATGTCGCGATATGTATATAAACTAAATATACACTTTGTGGTCTTTAAAGTTTACAAAAATAACCATATAATCTTCCAAATAAAAATAAAACGGTATTTTCCTTACCTTAATATTTAAGGATAAAACAGTCGCTTCTCTACGTTATTCTCTAAAACCTATTTCTGCAACACGGAATAGCACACTGCAAATATTTCCGAACAGTAGCAAAGTATAAAGTGCATCGCTACCATACACCTCTTGTAGCCTCGACGAGTCAAACAAATTTACGAGGCAAATATTTACTTGGGAAATCACGTTCTCAGTGCAAGAAATTTGACCCGAGTCTTGATATAGGTATGAAAGTGCAAGAATAAACTCACATAAAATTTTTTCTTCTACAATACACACATAGAAACGTACACTCACAGACATATCAACTACGCCTCTGACACACGCAAGTACATAGACAGAACATATATACATGCATACAATCTCAGTCAAATACAGATACAGGTAAACACACACACACACACAATCACATGGCACGTCACAGGTCACATACAAGCATGCAAACAGGGCCAAGAAAACATGTGTATATTTCAGGACAAAATAATTTTCGATATTAAATATAAAGGCAAAAAAATATGATGATATCAACAACAACAACAATAACAACATCAATAATAGCAATAACGATAATAATAATAATTAAAATGATATATAATAATAATGTTATTATTATTACGATAATGATGATAATAATAGTAGTAATGCCATCAATAATGTAAAATGAAAAAGACTACATCCCGCCCTCTTACATTATCTTACTGGCAAGAGTTCGGCGGCGTTTCCGCGGCAAATGACAAAGCCCGAAAACAGGCAACAATTTCGCGGTGCAGCCGTTTAAAGCGACTTCAATTCCCATCATAACGCACTCTGCAACAGGCGGCAAGGCGGTCGAGATTATCATAAAACCAATCGGAAATTTGTTGCTAGTGCAATTTAATCAACAGGGACATAATCTTTCGTGGGCGAGAGCGGGCGTCCATTTGCTCAATGCCTTTCGCCCGATTCGGTGGGATTGGGTTAAGTATCTCGTCTATTGCGGCACATCATCGCGAGCAACGAGACGAGTGTCCGACAAAAGCAAGTGCACGCAATATGATGCAAAATGGCACTAGTGCTTTACTGCTCGCACACGCCCCAGATGTTGGAGGAGTATCTCAATTGTTAGGTAAAAACGTTACGGGCCAACGCATCGAACGCCGGGGTGTGTGTGTTCAATATCCAGTGCTACTCGTGCTCTCTGGCCGGGACCACGAGTTAAAACAAATGGAAAATCGTCAAATGACAATATTACACACACACACACACACCACACACACACACACACACACGCACACGCACAACACAAACACAAC
>NW_023662439.1:0-55630 GCF_015228065.2 Penaeus monodon | reverse complement strand
TTCCTTTTCTTTTTAAAATTTTTTCAATTTTATTAAATTGGAATTTTAATTTTTATTTTTTATTTTATTTTTTTATTATTATCTTTTTTATTTTTTTATTTTATTAAAATATTATTATTTAATTTTTATTTTTATTATTTTATTATTTTATTATTATTATTAAATATTATTTTACTTAAAATTTTATTTTATTTTTATTATTTTTTAATTATTATTATTATTTATTAGTTATATTATTATTATTTTTTATTTTTTTAATTTATTTTACTTTATTATTATTTTTTATTTTTTATTTTATTATTTTATTATTATTATTATTTTTTATTTTTTTGGTCGTCTGTTTTTGGACACCTTATGTTTCCGTGGTCTGGCTTTCTTTTCATCTGTGGGCAACATAATGAAAGGAAAAAATAAGATACTCGGGTCCTCATAATTGTGTTTTTTTGTGAGCATTTTTGGTTTGTTTTCCCCCTTTATGTAGGTTTTTTGGACCCCTTCCCCTTTTTCCTAATTTTTTGTTTTTTTTCTTTTTTTTTTTTTTTTTCATCGCACTTGATCTATAGCATGAAGATAAAAAAGTAAAAAAAAAAAGTACCCATTTTGGAAAAAAGCCTAAAAAAAAAAAATGCTTTTTGTAGACTATTTTCTCGTTCCCCACAAGTGTGCGGTTTTGGATATCACTTTTTTTTTTTTTTTCAAAATCAACTTTTCGTCCTCAAAACATTACCATGGGGAAAAAAGCATTGGAAAAAAAACGGGTCAATTTTTGCAAAATACAAGGGGAAAAGTATTTTTTTTGAGCCCTTTTTTGCTTTTTCCGTAAAAATGAGCGTTTTCAGGACGTTCCTGGTTTAAAAATTAAATTTTCCTTTCATAGACTACTAGAAAAATAGATCCAAGAATACCCTCTATCTCACAAAATCAAGACCAAAAATGTGCTTTGTTCATTTTTTATTTCGCTTTCCCCATCGAATCTAGAGCTTTAAGAAGCACTTTGTCTACAAATTCATATTTTTTTATTAAAACAACAAACAAATAAAAACAAAATAAATCCATTTCATAGCAAACGCAAAGACAGTAACATTATGTAGCACTTTTCGCTCGTTTTCCCTATCGAATCTAGCGCTTTTTTGGACTCACTCTTTTTTTCACTTTTGGTACAAGTCGAACCGAAGGAAGGAGAAAGGTGCATGGGAAATGGGGGATTATTTTAGGTTTTTTTTTCGCAATGGGGGTTTATTAAAGGGTTGCAACGGACGACTCGAGGAAAGAATATGGTAAAGAAAAGTATATTTTGGGGGGTTTAAAAAAGTAAAAGGTTTTTTTACGTGATTGTAGATTTTTTCCAAAAAAACGTGTTTACGGGGAATCGAGCTTTTTTGAGTATGAAATGGAAGGTGGTCGTCAAAATCTATGAATAGTTAAAATATGCTTGCGTGTATGCCATTTTTATTAATTATCTGGGGAAAAACCAAGGTAAAAAACATGACCCCGAAAGGGGGACAGGGATGTCCCAAAAAAACCATGCCAGCCAACCCAACCAAAAGGGTTTTTGCTATGAGAGCGACGCACCTCCAAGACAATTTTCCAAAAATTGAGTATCAGCAACCCAAACCTTTTCCCAACTTTTTTTCCCTAAAGAGGGGGGGGGGGGCCGACCCGAACCCCCTTTTGTGCCAACTTCAGAAAAGGGGAATTTAAACTATCGTGTGAGGGGTTGAATACGAGGTATTTTCTAATTTGCAAAAAATATAGGCAGCAGCTGACCTAGTTATTTTTGACTCTATTCTTGCTCTATAAGATGCCAGTGTTTTTCTCGGGCTCGCTCCGGGGAACTTTAACCGAAATATAATAATAATAACAATGGTAAAATTCCCCAAAAAAGCAAAAAAACATACTATCATTCTGAGGGTCCCCCTCGTTTACTCTGCAAAGGGTGCCCCTACCTCGCCCCTTGCATTTTACCACTTTTGACTGAAAAAAAAAATGGGGTTTTTAATTAAAAAGTAAATCTTTCCAAAATTTTGTGTATTTCCACCAAATTTATCATATACATGGTTTCTACATCAAAAATTTCTGTTTGGACAGCATATAGCAAAAGTAACAAATTTTACCAAATTTTTTGTAATGGGGAAAGTTTTTTTGTAGTTAGGGCTACCTTTTTTAGAATTATCTTTTTTATGCATGAATAAAAAATTTAATATAAAAGCATATATATATTATTTTAAAATGCCAAAACTTTTGACCCTAACTTATTTCATGTTTTTGACAGGGTTTTATGTGAAGGCTATACCCTATGAGCAAGTCTGGGGATGTTGGTTTAGTATGTAATAAGACACAAGTGAATCCTTTATAAAACTTTACACTGAAATGCCCTCAAAAAGTGGGAGAATATAATTCATGATCACATATCCAAATGATTGATCAACAAAAATCCGGAAGCATGAAGGGGCCCAAGTTCTCGCTCATGTGCTTTAAGATCCCCGGGATTTCTCTCCGTTTAAACCCTTTTTTTTTTGAGGTGGTTTGGGGGGAACTGGGTGGGGTGGGAAAAACAAAATTTCCCCAAGATGAAAATTGATATTTGGAGAAAATTTTTTGGGGTGGTGTTTTTTTAAAAAAAAAGAATTTTTCATGGGATAAAAGAATTTTTTTAAAAAGAGTTTTGATGAAAGGGTTTTAAAAGACAAGAAACCGGGTAAAAAAGAAAAAGAAACCCTTTTGAGAAAATAAGCAAATGCAAGGGGAAAAGTAAGAAAGAAAAGTAAACCTTTTGGAGGCCAAATGTCAAGAAAAATAAAAGAAATGATAAAACCCCCAATTTCCCAGCCCCGAAGTCATAAGATAAAAGCCCTTTTACCGAATGACGGAAGATGCTGAGGATTCAATCAAAGATAGAGAAGAATTTTGAAGAAAAGATTCACTTGCCAGTTCGAGTTTTGAAATTTAAGTGAAGATAAAAACCTCGTAATTGTAGAAGTGCAAAAAAAAGAAATTTTGGGTGGGAAAATATCTTAAATTTAGATGCATTTTAGCTTTGGTATTATTAAACGATTATCTTAAGGAAATCTTTTAAAATTTTGACCAATAAATTGAAGTTGAAAAAGAATTTTATTATTAATGTGATCTTTCTCTTTTCCCCAGCTTTTTTTGCAAGCACAAAAAACCAAAAAAAAAAGTTAAAGGGGAAAAGATGTTAAAAGAAAAAAAACCTTAAACAAACTAAAAAGAAAAGAATGGACTGAGGAAAGAAGAAAAAATGGTAAATAATTATTACTGAAAGAATTAACTGATCTTGTTAGAAATACATCAAGTAATTTGTATTGTATTTTACAAATTTGAGTCACTTAAATTTTAAATTGGTCGGGTTTTGTTTGTGTGGTGTGTGTGTTGGGGTGTGTGTGTGTGTGTGGGTGGTGGTGTGTGTGGTGGGTGGGTGTGTGGTGTGTGTGTGTGTGTGTTTTGTGTGTGTTGTGCGCGTGGGTGCACATGGGGGGTGTTGTATGTCTTTTGGTGTTAGCGTCCATATTTATAGCAAGGTTTTTCATTTGTGCACAGATTCTATTAAAATTTTTAGTAAAAAGAAAATAGTAAAGTCTTCATCTTTTTTCAGGGAAAATTTCCCTCAGTGAAATCTGCAAGGGGGTCTTTGATGTGAAAGCAGCTGCAAAAACCAGGGTATGTTCACCCTCATCACTTATGTGTCCCAGCAGTGCAATGATGTTGATCCCGAGAAAAACCAAGCAAAACACCATGTCCGGCTCAACAGTTCCCGCCCAAAAGTCCCCGGGAATCATGGGGTGGGTTTTGCTTGGACTTTCACTTTTCAATAGTGTTTTGTAAGAGGATACGAGTCATGAGTTATGGATTGATGGGTTTGGGGGCCCTACACCTTTACATAGGGCTAGGGGGGGAGTTTTATTTTGCAGCATTTAAAAACCAAAGTGGTTCCCTTTTTGTCAAACCCAAAAGCTGAAGACACCTAAAAGTGTTTTAGATTGTGTTCAGTCTGACTAGCCGTGAGAGTAGTTTTGCAAAAGCCATAAAAGTTTTTTGTTTTGTTTGCATCAAGGAGGAAAAAAATGTAGCAATTCAGGTACATTTTGGGGGGCCTTCTATCTATCCCCCAATTTCTCCCCCTTTTTCACTTCCCCCTTTTTCCTTCAAGCCAATAGTGCAAGGAAAAATATTTAAAAGTGAAAAATAAAATTTCATAATGTTGGCTGTCTCCCCCCTTCCCCCCAACCTCCCCCAGCTTTTGACACAGCATTGTTTGAAAAAACCATCCCCACCTCCCCACTACACATTCTTATCTTTTGACCCCTTCCCCTAGTATCTCAATGTTTACGTTTTAATTTTCCAAGTTGTCTCTTTCAACAGTTTTAAACAAGAACGACTTCCCATTTTTTTCAGATATTAAAAGGTTTAAACCCCGGAAAGCCTCCCCCCCCCCTTTTTCTTTCTTTTTTTTTTTTTTTTAAAAAAAAGGGGGTTTTTGTATCGCATATGTGTAAGTGTGTGCATGATAAAATACTTGCAAAATTTGAGTTTGTGAAAATGACTTGTTATCCTTATTTTTTTCTTTACAGGTCCAAACCCGGGCTCTGGACAAACACATCATTAATGAAAAATCCAGAACCCGTACTTCGAGTGGGAAACCCACAAAAATTTAGGCTTACCGCTACCCCAACTTTGCTCACATGAAAAGATGTCATTTGGGCCCCCAATTTTAAAAAAAATACTTTTGATAAAATAAAAAGGGGTTTTTGATAAATCCATTTAAAAAAACCCCAAGTCACACATCGATACCAAAAAATTTTTCGGCGAAAATTGTGGGTCTTTGTTCCTAATCCATACTTTGAAAGTTCATCTAAACACATACGCAAAAGAAAAAGTTAAAATGTAAAGACGGATATAACATTTTTACGACATGTAATCTCATTGTCTAAAAAGTTTCCAAGCTCTGATAGTCAGATTGGTTTTTGGTGTGTGGGGAAATCCCCCAAGCAAAACAAAAAGGACTTCGGGGACCCAACTAGCCACACCAAGGAAAAACCCCTTCTCCTGCCAACAGTGTTCCGAAAATTTAACCCCAAAGGAGACCCCAAAAAACACCCGCGAACCCCCCCTGATGAAACCATACAAGGGTGACTGGGAAATCATTTCACAAAAGGGAGTTCCTTGTGTCATCGCGGGCAGTGCATCTGGCGCGAGGCCGCCCCATTTTTACTCGGAAATATACAAAAAGAATTGGACAGTGTTTACATTTGGGGCGAGGACTGAAGGGGGGGAACGTATGGTAGTCACACCCCAAGGGGTTTAAAACCCCCCTCTGTTTATACTGTGCGGGGGGCACCCAAACTTTTGAGGGGATATGGGGACGAATGAAGGCTCAGCATAAAAGAACATTTTCATCCCGGAACACTCCCCCTACAGACCCTAGACACAACCAGTGAATCACCATTTGGGGAATATTGGAAAAGGGGGATTGGGATTAAACACCTGTTTTTCCTAACTCAAAGCAAACCCACCCCGTGGAACCAGGGCAAAGGCTTGCAGGGGAATTGCCTCAAAAATTTGCCACAGAGATACCTCCTTCCCATGTACGCTAATGCAATTCCTTCCAAAAAATAATGGTTCCCCAGATTTCCCAAAAAAATGGAGAATAGTGCAGTTTTAGGAGAAAACCCCGTCAAATGTACCAATGACAACTCAGAACTGCAGTTACCACCTTCCCGACAACCTTCAATAAAGCCCAATGACTTTGTTACAAATTTGGCCATTTCCAGACGAAACATATTAAAAAAAGTTAGGAAATTCAGAGTCATTCAGATATTGAAGTGCATTTTAAACCCAAAAATGTTGTTTTGTTTATCTTTGTTTTTTTAAACACTGTCAAATTCCCAAACAAAAACAAAAAAGGGTTTTGTTATAAAAGTGTTTGTTTGAAAATTTTAAAAAATTTTTTTTAAATTAGTTTCTCATTACATCTACAGCTTTTTTTAAAGATATTTATATTTTCTTAAACATATCTTTAAAAGGAATAGAATAACAAAATACTTCTTTTAAAAATTTTTAAAATTTTTACAGTAAATACATAATTTTCTTAAAAAAGCTATTCAGATTATATTACACTATTTATAAAAAAACACTAATGTACATTTAAAAATATACTTTACTTTCACCATTACATAAAAAAAATTTATGCCTTTTTTTTTTTTTTTATCTAAAAACTCTTCTAAAAAAGCACAAAGTTTAAAAAATATAAAATGTTAGAATCAACAGGGATGATGAACAAAGCAAAAATATGGGAGGAAATTTTTTATTCTCTGATTAGATTGTTATTATATAAAAAGGGGAAAAAATGATAAGGGTAAAAATCTTTGGGTAAAACAAGGTTATATTTAGTTTCTTTAATTTCTTAAATATATCAAGCTTCTGGGTCTTTTTATAGGAATAAAGATAAACAAAAAACTGGCGTAATGTTTTTTTATGGTGTGTGGTGGTGTGTGTGTGTGTGTTTTGGGGGAGTGTGGTGGGTGTGGGTGAGTGGTTGTGGGGGTGTGTTGTGGTGTGTGTTGGGGAAAGGGGTGGGTGTTGTGGGTGTGTGTGTGTGGTGGTTTGGTGTGGTGTGGTGTGTGTGTGTGTGTGTGTGTTTGGTGGGGTTGTGTGGTGAGAGGTGTGGTGTGTGTGAGAGTTGTGTGTGTTTGGAGGTGTGTGTGTTGTGTGAGAGTTTTTTTGGGTGTGGGGTGAGAGGGGGGGGTGGTGGAGTGTGGGTTTTGGTGGAGGGTGTGGTTGTGGTGGGAGGTGGGGTGGGGGTGAGGGGGGTTTGTGGTGTGGAGTGTGGTGAGTGGGGTGGGTTTTGTATGCCCTTTCAAAAAATCCCACAACCCCTTGTTTTTTGCTGTGGGGGGGGGAGGGGGTTGGGAGACGAGACTGAGGCCCAATATGGGGATAAATAATTTTGCATGCTTTTCTTCTCCTTTTTTTCCCTTCTTTCCATCCTTTTCTGCCACTTATCCAAAAGGGTAACAAATTAACCTTTTTCAAAATTTTTGCGACGTCTGGCCGTTTTTTTTGCCCACTGATCCTTCGGGAAATCCTTTAAGCTAAAACCTTTATACGGGGCCCTTTGCCCCTTAAAGTTGACACGGCAAAATTTTCAATAAAAAATATATCAAAAAAATTTAAGGTGTGATTCTCATTTTAATACCAAATAATAATAATAAAATTTGTTAAATTTTATTATTTTTTTATTTTTATATACAAACAAATTTTTAAACCCCAAAAATTTTAAAAAATGATGACTTACCCCAATTCACTGCTAACATAAATTTTTTTATTAACAATTAACAAAAAATTATTAAATTATTTTGAAACATTGGAAAACAGTACCATTGTCTAAATTAAAAATCCTTTAAATTATCTTATCAAAATTTTTAAATTTAAAAATACAACTTGAATGTTTTTTTAATGTTTAAATTCAGAATTAATACGTTTTTTTTTATAAAAAAAAAGGCATATTAAAAGTTCATTTTCCCAATCCCTTGAAACAGAAGAAATTTAAGATTTGTAAAATTGAATTTTATTCCCGGGAAAGAAAATAAAATAAAATTAATTCACTCATTGCTTTTTTAAACATCAAAATGTCCCAACAATTTTAAAATTGAATTATAAAAAATTTATGTTTTCCAAATTTCTATAGCTTTTTAAAAAAAATTTTGTTATTTCAAGCTTAATAATAAACTTGTATATGTATATATGTTACATATCTATATTTTTGTCGCAGTATATCCCAAAATTTTTAACTGAAAATTTAAAAACCAATACAGCTACAAAAAAAAATTTCAACTGAAAATATATTATTTTTTTATTCTTTTAAATAAATAAAAGAAAACAGAAAAAAAAAATTTTCATCACTATCAAAAAATTTTAATGGCTTAGGTCTTGTGAAGTAAAAGTTTTTCTTTTACCCACATGGGGTTTAACTTCAAAAAACCTTATAAAAATGCTGCCATTTAACAAACTTTTCCCCTAGTGACCAAAAATTTCCAGTAATGCTTGGCAATCGTTCTCAGCTCGGTGAGCTTCAAAAAGTACAGCCAAAAAAATCTCTTTTAAATATACCTTTAGTATAAGGGTTTTTTCCCCTCCCATTTTCTTGTTGTTCCACCCTAATTTTAACTGCGACGGGCTTTTTTTTGTGCTGCTCCCGCCTAGGACTGAACCTGGTGTTCCTGGGGGGGTACACTCAGCTGTTTTTCCCGGTGTTGGGAATTTCCCGGCTCCTTAGGGTTTATGGTTTGCTGGCATTTGGTTTCCCTTCCTGGAAAGTGATCCTTTAGGGGTATGGGCATTCAGGTGACACTTCAGTAAAGATGTTAGTTTCCTGATTGGGTGCGACCGGGGTTCCATTAACGCTTGGGCCCTTTTTCCTCTTTGATTTATATCGAGACCTTTTGCTGTTGGGCACTCCATTATCACAGCATTTCAAGCCCAAAGACCGCAACCCTTTATTCAAAATTTCCCGTCGTTACTTCCTTTGGGGTATGTCATGCCCTTTGATGGCGTCAGTGTATCCACCCCGCGATCGAAAAATTTTTCCAATGCAGAGACTTTGAGTTCTGCCTTCGCAAGGGAAAACATCCCTGACCATTTGGGCTACAAGTGACACGGGTTGGGGGAGACCCAGGAAGAGATTTAGGGCTCCACTGGTCTCTAAAGCCTGGGAAGTGATGGGCATTCTTTTGAGCCCCGTGACCTTCAAGCTTGGTGTTTTTCAGCTTTCGAGGATAAAAGATCTGGTTTTTTATTAGACACGGGGAGCTTGGTACTGCTGAGTAAATTTTTGTGCCGTTTTTTGGTTTTCATTTTTGGGCTGTGTTTTGGTTTTGGCTGTCTTTCATACTCAGAAATCCTCCTTGAACAGACAAAGACAATTCCCAAAAATTTTTGATCTCCCAACCAGACCCGTAGCCCCTGGTCCCGGAAAACACAAAGGGTTTTTATTTGTTCTTTGTGGGCTTCCAGAGTTTTACCATTTCCAGGTCGCTACATCCCTGGAAAAAATTAACAATCAGGGATGTCTAAAAAATTTTTAAAAACCGAAATATTCTGGTCAATTTTCAAAGCTAATTTGACCTGAAGTTAAGATTTATTAAACTGTTTATGTATCTTAAACCCTTCCCCAAAAGGTGTATTCAAGGGCCGGGGGTCCTGCCGGGGGGGTTATATCGTCGCCCTAGCATGCGCGAAATCACCAAATACCAGCATCCTTTCGTTTTTCCCTAATATACGAGCATATGTTTTATTTTTGTTTTTATTATTTTTTAAAGTCTTACTTTTCCCAAATTTCTGAAAATCGGCGAAGGATATTTTGGGTTTTATATAACTCCATAAATTTACATTTTTGGTTTAGTTAAAAAAATAAGAGTGTGTGGCATCATGGAGTAAAGTCGTCGGTTTGATTATTATTTTTATTATTATTATTTTTTTTAATTTTATTATTATTTTTATTTTTTTTTTTTTTTTTTTTTTTTTTTTTTTTTTTTTTTTTTTTTTTTTTTTTTTGCATAGTAAAAAGAAAAGTGTTAAAAAACGACTTAATCACACTTTCAGTGGCAGAAAAACAATTTTTTGCCGTGATTATAAAAAAACAAAAAACTCTGGCATCCTACAACACCATCATGTACTACTGCCCCGGCAGATAGTCCCGCCATTCGGGAGTGCGTACAGCCCCCCTCGGAAAAGGGTTTAAATTTTATAATAAAAATACAAAGAAAATAAAACAAATAATAATAATAAAAAGATAATAATACAAAATCGTTTCTAAAAAAAAATTCAATAACTTCCCAAATTTTTCAGACAGGTGGCATTTTACATACATGCCAGGGCACCTGGACTATCTCCCAGGTTCATGTACATACATCCAGGTGCGCATGTATGTAGGCCATCCCATGTGTTTTTTTTTTTACAATTCGGCAGTTATCTTATAAAATAACTGAAAAAATGCAAAAGAAAATACAGAAAAACCTACAGTTTCAATCCATGATAAACACACTGCTTTTTTTAATCAGACTTAGGGAAAATAAAAATTTAACTATGAGTCTATATAAAAAAAACCTAAGTTTTGTTTTTCCCAAAAATAGGGCAAAAAAAGCCCTTAAAAAAATTCTAAAAATACAACAAGGTTCAGTATTACGAAGGAAAAGGGATGTGCATGGGGAGTGGTTCGCTGCTAGGGTACGATTGACCCCCGGGAGGGGGGCCCGGGGAAAAGGTTTAAATTGTTTTTTGAAGCATCTTATTTTTGTTTTTCCCCTTTAAATTGAATTTTTCAGCTTTTTTAAAAGGATTTTTTTTACAAAAATTATTAAAATCCATCATACACCCAAATTTTTGGGGGATAATAATAAAAAGCTTTTTTCATATAAAACCTTTTTAATAAAAAATACTTTTATTACTGTAACTCACATTTTAAACCTAATGTCTGCCCCTTTCTAAAACACCCGTCTGTTAAGCTTATATTAAATGCTTTGGGTTTTCCCTTTAAAAAGGATGCTCCACTACCCTTATCTAAAACAAAAATCAAAGGGAATCCCCGACTAGGTCTTGCTAATCAATGTTTTTTTTAAAGTATCAAATTCTATTTAATTTTTAACAATTAAATAGTTTAAGCTATTTGACACACCACCTGGGGGAAGTCCCCAGAGGGACCGGGGAAAATTTTGATGATAAAACCGAACTAAGTTTTTCTGACCTTACGGGAAACCCTAAAAATAGTTCCCCTCTGAAAAAAAAAAATTTCCAAAAATGCAAAAAAAATTAAATTTTTTTTTTTGTTTTAAAATTGTTTTAAAAATACATATAAGCAAATCTGGTGAAGTAAAGCTGGTAATATCTGCCAGGACCCAAAAAATGGGAAAAACTGCAAAGCAGAAGGGATAACATATCAAAAAAAATAAGTAAAAAAAAGAAGAAAAGGAACAAACTGACAGCGACAGCAAAAAAGAAAAGGAATAGGAGAGGGGTGCTCCAAGGGAAAAATTGGGTTTCCCAAGTTTTTAAAAGGGGAAAGACTTCTCTATATAGGATAAAGTATTAATAGGAATTTCTGATACATATTTTAAGAACTGTAATATCCAGGCCTAGAAAATTACCCAAAATGCCCAAACACTGCAATAAATTTTTAATTTATGAAGAAGATAATGAGACAATCGCTGATACTTTCTGAGTGCCCCAAGTAATCAAAATGCCTTATGTTTTTGCATTGACCATTAAAAATTTGTACAAAATTTAAATTTTTGTATGTGTTTATGAGGACTAAACTCCATGAAAAAGGATTTGTAAATACCCTCGCATAAATGATCCCGACAATTCGGTTTGATTGATTCCTCTCACTTCTTACCCCTAGTAGTGACAACTTGGGCCCAATGCAGGAGTGTATGAAAGGTACATGAAAAAGCGGGTAAAATAGAAAACAACCGAAAAATCTTATATTTTTTTGGATTTTTTTTTTTCTCTTATATTATTAAATAGTTTACCCCACAAATTTCTGGGTACATTTCATGCTTCCCCTTTCTATGAGGTCAAAATGTGGGGGTTTAGGGCGGTGCAGCAATTTCCAAATGTATGTGTTTAGAGGGGGAGAAAACCTCAATACCAAAGTCATCCAGTTGGTGAAGGTATTATAAAAAATTTTCCTAAAAATTTTAGAAATCCAGGATAATTATGATACCCATTCACTGGTATTTCCTGCATAGCTTATTATATTCAAAGACTTTTGCATGGGTGCTTTGGAAATTTTGGAGATTTTCTAAAAAAAAACAGTAAAAAGGGGGATATCATTTACATGTGCAAAGATGACAAAACAATGTGTAAAGTTTTTCCATTTTCCATAATATAAGATTACTCTTTTTTTTCCGAAGGGTTTTAAGCAACCTCCCCCCCCCCCCCCCATAACCGTGATTAAGGACTGCCAAAAACCTATCCCTACTAAGTACTGCTTGGGGCGCAAGTTAGACTGGCAACTTTTAAAAATCCCCTATTAAAGGGGCTCTATGGGCTATTACCTCAAATCCTATACCTCCCTAAGAATAGTTATCTAGCTTTCAGGCCACTTGTACTTCAATCCCCGGAAAATGGAAATAAAATTTTCCCCCCCAAACCTTGCGCAACTGTCAACGCTCAAAGTTCGAAGAAATTTCCCCACCAAAAAATTTAAATAAGATATTTCAAGCAAAACTATAATGTAAGTCACGCCTCTCACCTGTGATACAAATAACAAATACGTTTTCCATCTTTTCTTTAAAAGACGAAAAGCGAGATTTTTCACAGACTTCTTTGCTGTTATTCAGCGTTTATTTTTATTGTTTCGAGCTACTACTTTGAGGGCTCATTGGGGTGCTTTTTAAATATGTATTTTTAATATCAAGATAATTGTTTTTTGAGTGGGGGTTTTTTTTTCAGAAAAGGGTTAAATTTTCAGATCTGGCATTGTTTTTTTTAAAAATTTTTGAGAAAAAAGGGGATATGTGAGAAAACCAAATTTTTCGAAATGAAATGAGTCTTTGGGTACCCTTTGGGGGTATTTTTTTCAAAAAATGAAAAAATCCTTTTTTGGGTGTTTTGTTGTTTTTTGACATTTTACAGTCTATTCTTAAAAAAAGCTCAAGTACTGCGAAATTTATATGAAGACTTCCATGTTATTTTAAATATTTAACCACCTCCCTTGACTCTCAAAATTAACGAGAACGCTAAAAATTAAATAATAATATATTATATATTTATATATATATATATATATTATATATTCACCACACACACCACCAACAACACCCCCCCAACAACCACACACACACCACACCCACACCCCCAACAACCACACACACCACATACAAAAAACAAAATTTTTATAAAAAATTAATTTCACTATCTCTATTTATCTATATGTTTTTCTCTCTCTCTCTCTCTTCTCTCTCTCTCTCTATTTATTTATATAAAATTAAAATTTTAAAATTTTTAAATATTTTAATTTTAAATATATATATAATACATTATAATATATATATATAATATATATAATATAATTTAATTATTTTATTATATTAATAATACTATTCCCACTTTTTATTTTTTTATTATCTTTATCATTACATCATTTTTACTTTTCATCATCCTCACACCCATCAACAGCAATAAAATAATGACGATTAAATTTGCTTTACACGCGCTCCGTGTTTCCTTTGTGTCTTCCCTCACGTCGTGGGTGCGCGTCGCCTTCACATCTTTTCGAGAGGGGGGTCAACAAGTATGTCATTTTGTTGCAAGAACGGTTTTGGTCAAATAATAACATTTGGGGAAGGAAAAGAGTCGTTAATCGTAAAATCTTTCCGGAAAGTACAATGAATTCATTGTACAGATTAATTTTTATATATTGAGGGGTTTGCAACTCCCTTAATAATGCAGTATATTTGATTTTTTTTATCCCCTATCCTTTCTGTTTGTAGACAGGTTTTTTGTTGTTTATTAAAATATTTTGAAAGATAAAGCATTTGTATTATTTTGTGAATTAGGGCGTGTTGGACTAATAAAGCTTAAAACCGTGTTTTCCATTTTTCCACCGAAAAATTCCTTGAAAGGAGAGGGGGGGAAGAGAGAAAGAGGGGAAAAAAGAAGGGAAAGAGAAAAGAAAAAAACAGACTTATAAAATTTATTGGAAAGACTTTAGTAAAACCCCAAAATAAAAATTGATATTGAGGATAGGACTAGGGAACAAAGGGAAAAAAGGGGTGTGGGAGTATTTTTGGTATCTGAGAATTATACTTTTTTAAACCCCTATGGGATTTCAATTAACCTTACTGCCAGCCCCCCTATAACCATCATAAAAAATGACTCCAAAGTAGGGAACTTTTACTATAGAGTGAATTGAGTGGAAAGTTCCGTTAAAAATAGGGACTCCCCGGGCAAATGGCAGGTGGTTTCCCGAGGTATCTGAGTCAGTGAGCCGAGAGATTTTTGAATTTTCATAAGGGGGTTAAAAAACGAAAAAGGCCCGGGATACTTTTATATGTTTAAATATGTGATCGCTTTTCCCTTTTTTTTATGAATTATGCATGTTTGTAAAAATAGTAATTATATATGTTTTAAATTTTTTTATTTATGTTTTTAAAGTGTATATATTTAAAGTATATTGTATATATGATATATTTTGGGGCCCCGGGGGGAAAGGGGGGGTTTTTCGTTGTTAAAAATTTTAAAAAACATAAAATTTTAAAAGAAATTTGGGAAATAAAGCCATTGAAAATTAAATTTTTTTTGGGTTTGAAAATTTAGGGCCCCCTTTTTTTGTTGAGAACTTTTTAAAATTTAAAATGCTTTTTAAAAACCCGGGGGGGGGGGGGGGGGGGGGGGGGGGGGGGGGGGGGGGGGGGTTTTTTTTTTTTTTTTTTTTTTTTTTTTGTTTGGCCCCGAAAAAAAAAATTTTTTTTTTACCACCAAGAAAAAACCTTAACTGAGGGGAGGGAAAGCGAAAAGGGAAGTCAAAGGAGGGGCCAGGGGTATCTGAGTAGGATGCCAAGATTTTGATATTGAGGTGAAAAAGGGGCAGAAACAAGGAGGGGATATTGTAAAATTGTTAATACTTTAGCCCCTTGTTTTAAATTACTTTTGGGCCCATTTTTAATTAAATGTTAATGTTTTAATTATTTAATTAAAGTGAATATGAATCGTAATGGGGATATAAATGAATATTTTTTATATGGGAAATATGATTAATTTTTAAAGAAAAAAATAGATTTTTATATATGTATGCTTCGTTTTAATTTATTTATTTAATATATATATGTTAATATTATTTATTTTAAAATTTATTAATGTTATTTTGTATTGTTTTTTTTTTGGAAATTATTATTTTTTTTGTATTATTGTTATGAATAGGGTTTTATTATTGTATATATGTTTTTAATGAATATATTAATATTATAATATTTATATTTTATTTTCTTATAATAAAAATTTTTAAATTTATTTTTATATGTTTATGGTATATATTTATATAGTGTTTTACTTCTATATTTTATTTTGGTTATAAGTGTTAAAGTTTTATATGTTTATATCTTTTATAAGGGGTTTCTATAATTTAAATGTTTATAAGGTATATCGTGTCTATTGTGTCTATATGGTTTCATTAGGTTCTATAAGGGTTTCTAATACGTGTTATAAGGTATTTACTTTATATAGTGTTAATACTTATATACTATATCTTTCCAACCCCCCAAAAAACCCCAAAAAAAACAAAACAACCCCAAACCAAACCAACCCAACCCCAAAAAGTTTTATAAATTTTTATATATTTTATATAAAAATTATATTAAAAATTTTTTTTATTTTTAAATAAAATTTTTTATATATGTAATAAAAAAAAAAAAAAAACCCCCCCCCCAAAAAAAAAAAAACAAAAAAAATTTATAATATATTTTTAATATAATATATATTATATTTTTTAATATAATTTTTATATAATTTTATATATTTTTATATATGTATATATATTTAATATTATAATATTAAATAATATTTAAAAAAAATAATGTTTTTTTTTATAATATTTATTATTTTATTATATTTTTTATTATATTTTTTAAAATTTAAATATTTGTTAAAATTTTTTAAATTTTTTTTAAAAGTTATATTTTTATATTTATTTATATATTTTAAAAATATTTAATTTATATTATATATTTTATATTTTATTATTATTTTTTATATAAATTTTTATATTTTGATATATTTTTAATTTTTTTATATTTATATATTATATAATGTTGTTATAATTATATATGTTTTTTTATTGTTATTTTATTTTATTATTATTAATATGTTTTTTTATTTTTATATGTTTATTTTATATATATTTTAAAATTAGTTTTTTTTATTAAATTTATATATTATAATATTTTTAATTTATTTTTGTATTTATTTTTAATTTTTTTTTTTTTTTTTTTTTTTTTGTTTATATTTTTTGGTATTAAAATTTTTTATATATATTGTTTTTTATTTTTTTTTGTTTAATTTTTTTTAATTTTTTTGTTATTTTTTTAATATATTTATTATTAAATATTTGGGTAATATATTTATATTGTTTATTTTTGTATTTATTTTATTTTTTATTTTTATATTATTTTTATATTTTTATTATAATATTTATATATGGTTTTTTAAAATTTTTTTTTTTATGTTATAAGGTTTTATTTTTTATGTTTATTTTTTTTTTTTTTTGTAATATTTTGTATTATTTTTATTTAATTTTATATATGTTTATATCTTTTTTTTTTTATTTTTTTTTTAAATTTTTATTTAAATTATAATATTGTTTAAAATTTTATTTATTTTTTCTTTTTTTTATTTTTTTTTTTTTTTTTTATTAATTTTATTATATTTTATATTGTATATTTTTTATTTTTTTTTTTATTTTTTTTTTATAATATATTTTTTATTATTATTGTTATTTTTATTTTTTTTATTTATATATATGGTATTATAATTATAATTATTTATTTATATATATATTTTATATTATATATATTTTTTAATATTATTATTTGTAAAAATATGTTTTTGTAAAATTTTTATGTAAAATTTATATTTTTATTATATTTTTATATAATTTTTATTTTTTTTTGTATATATTTTTATTTTATTTTTATTTATTTAATAATTATATTTTTTTATTTTTTATTTATATTATATTTTTTTTTTATTTTATATTTTTTTAATTAATAATTTTTAATATATTTTTTTTTTTGTTATTTTTTTATTTTTATAAGGGATATATACATATTATCATTCCCCCCCATGTTTTTATTTTTTATATATATAATATATATATATATATATATTTATTTTTTTATTTATTTTTATATATAAATATTATTTTAAATTTATTTATAATTTTTTATATTTTTTTATTTTTTTTTTTTAGCTTAATTTTTATGCAATTTTTAATTTTATATAATTCTGAATAAATTAAACCCTTTTTTTTTTTTTTAATTTTTTTTTTACTCCACATTCCCCTTTAATAAATTTTTTTTCCTCAAAAAGGAAAAATCTTTTTAACTCCCGTTTTAAACCTTTAATAAAATAAAAAATTTAATTATTTATAAAATTTTATATTACAATAGGAAAATTTAAAAAAAACCGCCCGGAAACCCAGGATTGGATGGCTGAGTCCCCCTTAATCAGTTTTTGTTTTTTAAAATTTTTGAAAATTTTATTCGGGAGTAGGGTTGTTTCAAACCCTTTTTGATTCTTGACACAAAAGTAATTAGCCAAAAAATTTTATAGCTCAGTTAGTGAAATGTAGATCTTTTTAGGTGGAAGAAAATTTTGGATGTGAGAGTCAGTTTGTTAATGATAGTGGGTATGAAAAAGAAAGTCTTTAAAAAACCAGGATATAAAAGGAGGCTTGCTTTTGTTTAAAACAATAAGGAAGGGGGGAAAAGCTATATTAAGTAATATTACATGAGATGGGATTTTAGCCCAGTAAACATGAATTTCAATTGGGTTTTTTGTGAAATGTGGTTGACAAAATTATTGCTCTGCAAGTGCTCAGCACTAAGAATTTACTTAGAAATTTTAGCTATATGACCGGGTTTGTTTCCCCTACCTCAAGTTTGGGGTTTTTTTCTAAAGAAAAATTTTAATAAACAAAACCTTGCAGAAAATATGTACATGTCACCCTGGCGGGCATTAAATTTAAAGGGTTATTTTTTGGGTTAAGGGTTTTAAGGTTAAAGCAAGTTTAAATGTGCAGAAAATCAAAGGTCTTTAGAAATAAAAGGTAATGTTGGGGAAACGGGGGGTGGGGGTTAGTGTTTAGTTGTCAAAAATTTTTTGGGAAAAGGGAAAATTTGGTTTTTTAAGTAAAAGGATTTAGTTGATGGAGGATAGGGTATGGTTTGAGGAAAGAGAATCGAAAGGGGAGTTGATGGGTTTGGGGGAGGGGGTTTGAAGGGGGGATAGGGGGGGAAAAGCAGGGGAAAAAGGGATGGAGAGACTTTAAAGGGAATGGGGGAAAGAGACAAAAGATAACTGGGTGTTTTGGGGTTAGGGTGTAAAAAAAGGTTCTTAAAGGATAAGGGGAAAGGTTTGAAAAAGGTTAGGTTTTGGGGGAGCGGAAACCCCGGAATATTCCAATAAAGGTAGTTATATTTTGTGATATAGATTGTAGTACTTTTTGGGATTTGGGGGGAAGCAGCAGAGGGGGGGAAAAGGGAAAACCGAGAGGTCTGAGATGGGAGAGGTTGTGGGAGTTGGTGTTCTACTAGGAGGGGTTTTAGGAGACAAAAAAAAAGGTTGTGGAAGGGGATATTTTGGGGACATGGGGGTTTTCATGGACAAGGGGGGAGGGGAAGTGATAGGGGGGATGGTGGGAGGGACTTTAAGGGTTTTCACGTGGAAATCCGGGAGGGAAGGGGAAAGGGAAGAGGGGAGGGTGGGGGGTTAATGTGGGGGGGGGGGTTTGGGGGGTCGGGGGGGGGGGCTGTTTTTGGGGGGGGTTTTAGGAGGATAGGGGTGGGGGGGATATCGTTGGGAGGAGGAGGATATAAGCAGTTATTGGAGTGTAAAAGGAGCAGGATTTGGGTAAGATTTGGGGGTTGAGTGTCATTTTCTTTAAAAAATTTTGAATTTTTTCAATTTTTCCCTCTGGGGAGTGGTTGGGGGGGTTTTGGGGGGAAAAAGGATTTCTTGTGAGGGGGGGGAAGAGAGGATTTGGGTCTCAAGCGTAGGGGGAAAAGGGAAAGGGGGGGTGTTGTGTGGTAGGGGGAAAAGGGGGTGGAACGTTTGTTCTCTGGACGGGTTTGGCGAGGAGGGGAGGGGGAAAGGGGTTTTGGGTTTTGTGGTGATTTGGGGTATCGTAGTAGAGATTGGAGTGTCTGGGGTTTTGGAGGCCAAAAAAAGGTTGGGCGGGGAAGGGAGGAGGTAGAAGAGAGGGGTTGATGTGGGGGGGGGGGTTTTGGGGGAATTGTAAATGAGCGTAATTGATTAAGGGGTAAGAGAGGGGAAAACCCGTCGACATGTTCCTGTCTGGGTTTACGTAGTTTTAATCTTTGAGTTGTACCTCAGGGCTCAAACTTGTAGGTGGACAGACAAAAAAATTTAAAATTTGGGCCGCCACATTTGGAAATGTGCGTGATTGTGCAGAGAGTTAGAAACGGGTATGGGCCCGGGGGGGCAATAGTGGGGGATTTGGCTGTGGAACGGCAATGTTTGGTGGGGGTTTCCCAGACGCCAACAATTTTTGGGAATGAGTGGAGGAGGGTTTGGGATGGACGAACAGGGAGGGGGTTCTCCTCCATGAGACGTTAAAAAAAAGGTCCCTGTCTACGGAAGGGAATTTTTGGGTATGGTTTTGGGGTTTTTTTCGATGGGCCTCGGGGGGGTGGAGTAGCATTTTACTTTTTGTTGGGACATAGTCTGTGAGGGCAGGGAAGTAGGTCTTTCCCAAGTTGACCAATCTTTTTCATAGAAAAGGGCAATTTGCTGGGGAGATTTAAAAAATGTTCCGGTGCAAAAATTGAGGGTTTGGGTGGGGGACCATTAGGTCAGTTAGTTTTGTTTTGCTATACCTTTGGGTTTTTGGATTTTTACTGTGACAAGACGGGGGGCGGGCGGGTCGGTAGGAAAGAGATTTACCTACTTTTTGGAGACATTTTTGGGAAGGGGAAGGTTTTTGGGCAGATTTGGGGGGCTGTTGGGGGGGCAGAAAAATCGGGCCCCTTTGGCTTCGTAAAGAAAAGTATTCAAGATTGTTTAGAGATAGGGGTAGTAGAAGGGGGGGGGGTGCGAAAAATGGGGGGTAGTGTTGAGGGAGGAGTGTTATGGGGGAGGTGGGGGAATAAGGCTGTAAGGGATTAATAAGGGAGGAGGGGGGGTTGTGTTGGAGGTTTGGGGATAGAGGTGTTGAATTGGGGCATGCTGGGGAGTGGAAATGTTCCCAAGGTTTTATTGTTGGGTTTCGTATAGTAGGCATTTATGAGGGGGGAGTTTTTGCAGTGTTTGGAGCCATGGTCAAAAGAGAGGCCCGGGGTCAGGGAATCGGGGGGGTTTACATTGTTGTAAAAAAAATAAATTTAGGGATAATTTGGGGGTGGGGAAAAGTTAAGGAAAAGGCTTTGGACCCGTTCGGGCACAAACCCCTGAAAAAAGTTTGGAAAAACCCCTGGGATAAAAAGGGGTGTTTTATAAAATAATCTGATTATTTTTTTTAAAAATTTAGTTTCGGGTTTTTTTCAAAAACCCGAAATTGAAAAAATGGATAAAAAAAATTTAAAGGGCCTTTTTTTTTTTTTAAAAAAAAAATTTTCCCCCCTTTTTAAACCCTTAAAAAAGGGAAATTTTAAATAAAAAAATTTTATAAATAATTTTTTAAAAATTCTGTTGAAAAATCTTGGAAAAAATCAAGTTTGTTTATTATTAAAATTATTTTTTAAAAAAAAAAAAAAAAAGGTAAAATTTTTCTTTCTGAAAACCTTTAAAAAAGTAAAAAAAAACTCGGTTTTTTACATTATATAAAAAGAAAAAAATTGATAGTTGATTGAATGTAATTGGGGGTTTTTTTAAAAAATTATATGGTATAACTGTTAAAATTTTTTAAAAAAAGTATAATTTATAAATGTAATATTGTAAATTTATAGTATGATTTGGGGGTTTTTTTAATTAAATTTTTGATCTTATTTTATTTTTTTTGAATTTGTTATTTATAAATGCCTTAAAGGGGGGATTTACTTTTTGGTTCTTTCAAAATTACTTACTTTAAGGTTCTAATAAGATAAAAATTTTATTAATTTTAATAAAAGCTAAGGGTTTACAAAAAATTCAAAAGGGGAATTTAAAAACCCCAAAAGGTATGAATTCCTTCATCCTTTTTTCTTTGTTTTTTTATGGGAAAAAAACACCTTTTATTTAAAATTTTAATCAATTATTTTTTAACAAAAAACCCAATACCTTCCCCTTCTTTAAAAAAATATGGAAATTTTTATATTTTTTGGTTTGTTTAAAAAAAATATTCTTTTGTAATGTTTGG
The DNA here is from genome assembly GCF_015228065.2 of Penaeus monodon. Classification (NCBI taxonomy): domain Eukaryota; kingdom Metazoa; phylum Arthropoda; class Malacostraca; order Decapoda; family Penaeidae; genus Penaeus; species Penaeus monodon. The sequence continues at coordinate 34,545 of NW_023662439.1, read as the reverse complement.
GGTTTTTTAAAAATGTGTTTTAATTTTGTAAATTTTTTTTTGCCCCACCTTTTTTTAAAAATTAGGGGGGAAGGAAGTGTTTTTGGGGAAAAGTTAAAAGGTTGGAGGGCATGGCTTTTTTTTATAAAAAAAAAAATTTTTCAAAAAGAAAAAAAACCCATGTTTAAATAAAAAACCCCTTTTTAAAGGAAATACAAAAACCAAAAACAAAAAAACTTAAAAAAAAAAAAAGCACCCAAAAACCCTTTTTTTTTAAAAAAAAAAAAAAAAAAAAAAAAAAAAAAAAAAATTTTTAGTTTTTTTTTTTTTCCTTTTTTTTTGGGGAAAAAAAAAAAAGAAAGGAAAGAAAAAATTTAAAGGCAGTTTAAATAAAATGAAAAAACCAAAAAAAACCAATTTTTCTTAGGGATAAATTGAAGACCTTAATTTAGCCCCTTCCTTATTTTTTAATAAATACAAGTTGGAAAAAAAAAAGGTTTTTTTAAAACAAAGAAGAGACAAAAAAATTTTTTTTAAAAAATTTTTAATTAAAAATTTCCCAAATAATTTTAAAAAATTGTAACACCCCCTTAAAAACAGAAGGAAATTGTTGACTTTTGCATTAACCCAAAAAATAAATGAAAAGAAAACAGGGATTATTCAATATGTTTTTTTTTGGTAAAAAATTCAAAATTTCTTAAAAAAAAAATTTGAATTTTATTTTTTTTTCTTACCTAATAAAAAAAAACCCAAATAAAAAAATTTAAATTTTAAAAAAAACCCAAAAAAAATTTTTTAAAATTTTAATATGTTAAAAAAAAGATAAATGGGGTAAAATAATTAAAAATATTTATTTAAAAAATTTATAAAATTATTTTTTTTTTTCAAAATTTAAAGATTAAAAAATTTAATTTTTTTGAGGAAAGAACTTAATAATTGAAAAAAGGAAAAATTTGTGGAAAAAGAAAAATACGAGATTTAAAGAAGTTGAAAAAAGAAAAAAAGAAAGAAAAAAAAAAAAAAAGGAAAGAAAAAACAATAAAAAAAAACCCCGGGTATGTCCCCCAAATTTTGGGTTTTGCAGACAGACCCCCCCCGGAAAAAAGCTCCCAAAAATATTTTAAATAGTGAGGTAGGCATGAAAACGGGCAAACAAATGGGGTAAAAAAAACAACTATAAATGATTATGATACTTTAACCCTAATCTCCCTTTTACATTTCAGGGACACATTAAAAGGTAGTTTTTTTCCTACTAATCCCCCGGGTTCCCCCTTTTAATAACTAAACTTTCATTAAAAAAAACCCGAATTTTGGACCCGCGCTGTAAAAATTTTCAGCACCCATGAAGAAGACAAAAAGAAAAACAGGACACTAAAGAAAGGTATTGAAAAAAGGAAAAAGAAAAAAAAACAGAAAGGAGAAAGAATAAGTAGGATATAAATGAAAAAGTAGAAAAAAAAAATACCCAGCTCCTCTACCTCCCCTTTAGTGTGGAACAGGGGAGGTCGCTGGGTCTTTGCCTGCCCCGAACGCTCCCTTTATCCCATTTTCCTTTTCCCCCTCTTGGCTGCGGTACTTCAGTAGAAGGAGCGGGCCCCATTCCCTTTTGTTTCCTCGATACTTTTGTGCCAATGGAGGGGCAGGTGGGGGGAGTTGGGGAGGGGCTGGAGGTGGCACTTTGGCCTTGGCCCCCTTTTGTGCCCGGGGACTCTTTACTAGATGCCCTGCTGCCAAAGGAATGAGTGATAGCTCCCCCGGGCCGGAATGTTTCTCCCAAAAATCTTGGCAAAAATGGCAGGGGTTTTCTCCTGGAAATGTCTTTTTGGGCCCTAAAGAAAAAAAATTTCACAATAAAATTAAAAAAAGGGAAAAAAAAAACAAAAATTCATTCCCCCACTCCAAAATTTGAAAAAAATAACCCCCCCTATTTCACACAAAAACTTAAAATTAAAAATAACAATTTCTTTATATAACCTAATAATAAAACAATGTAAATTTAAAAAATACTGGTTTAAATGTCCTATTTTATAAACCCCACTTCAGAAAGATCCTTTTCCCAGGGATTTAAACATATAAAAATTTTATATAGGATAGCACATTTTTTCAAGTTATCTATAGTATTTTTTTCAAGCTATGCAAAAGATGCATGGTGGGAGATGCGGTTTTTTGGGGCATACTTCTCTGTGGGAGTGCAATTGCCTGTGTGCATTTTCTTGTCTGTGTGTTTGGGGTGCTTGTGTGGTGTATTTGGTATTTTTGTTTTTGAGGTTGTGTGTGGGGTTTATTTTTTTGGGGTTTTTGTGTTTATGTATTTGTTTTTTATGGGGTGATTTTGATTTTTTATTTTGTATGTTTGTATTTATTTTTTACATGTGTGCCTGCATGGCTTATGGGACAGTGTGGCTTTAGGAAGTTTTATGTGGGTGATGTAAACATCCCTATTGGCCCTGCAGGGCGGTCTTTTTCCCTTTCTCTACATGATGTATCTCAAAAAAGCTTCTAAAAACCCAACTGTTTTGTGCACACAGCAAAAAAATTTAAATATTCCTAAAACCAAATTTCATCACCCCTTTTCTACTACAAAAATAGCTTTTCCAAAATTTTTCCCCAATATCAAAATTGGGCCCTCTTTTTTAAATAAAAAATTTTTTTAGGGATAGTTTTTTTTTTTAAAAATTTTTTAGTGCAACTACAAAATCCTTCAACTACTTGAAGAAAAAAAATAAAGGAGTAAAATGAAATTTGGGTGACTAACTAAAAAAAAAAAAAAAATAAAAATTTCCAAAGCCTTTTTAAAAAAAAAAAACCCTTCCTTTTTTGGCCCCAAAAGAATTATTTTTAAAAATTAAATTTTATTAAGGGGCTTAAAAAAAAGAATTTTTTAAAATTTTAAATTTCCCCGGGGTGGATTAAATGTGGTATTGAGGTGGATTTTTTTGTTAAAATTTGGAAATAAATTTTTTCCCAAAAAAGGGTTTATTTTTAAACTTTTTATTTCTATATGTTTAAAAAAAGGTTCGGGTTTGGTTGTAAAAAATTTTGGTTTAATCGTAAGGAAAATTTTGGGGTTTTTAAAAGTTAGAAAACCCGTAAAAAACCATAGGGTTTTAAAAAAAAAAGGGAAAAAAAAAAAAGAAAAAAAAAACGAATAAAAAAACTGAAATATAATTTAAAATTAAAGGAAAAAAAACCTTTAAAAAAACAAAAATAGGGAAAAAAAACAAAAAAAAAAGGTTTTAAAATCCCTTTATTTTCAGCAAGGAAAAATAACTTTGGGAAAAACCAAAAAAATTTAAACCAAAAATTGTTTTATCAAAATAAAAACCTTAGAAATTAAAAAATTTTGAAAATACCTGGTTTTAAATTTAAAGGAAAAAAGGGATTTAAAAATAGGGGGTCGAAAGTGGATTTTAAGCCCCCAGGGGGGGATTAAATCCCCGGGAAAGGGTTTTTTCATATAAAAACAAAAAAAAAGAAAATCCCCGTTCAATGTTTTTGTGCAAAAACAAATTATTTAAAAAATTTAAAACCCCTTTATTTGGGGGAAAAAACCCATTTTTTTTCCCCTTTTTTAAACCAAAAACTTTCGGCCCCCTTAAAAAATACCCAAAAGGTTTAAAAGAAAAAAATTTCCCGTAAACAAAAAAAAACCCAAAGAAAGGCAAAAAAAAACAAATCCCAAAAAAAAACGGGAAACCCAAAAAAGGGGGCCGAATGGGGGGAAAAAGGGAACCCCCCCGGGGGAAGGGGGAAAGGGGAAACGAAAAACCCTCAAAAAAACCCCGGGGGGGGGGGGGGGAAAAAAAGGGGGGCAAAAAAAACCCCAAAGGGGGGGGGGGGGGGGGGGTTTTTGGGGGGGGGTTTTTGGGGCCCCTAAAAAAAAATTTTGGAAAAAAGGAAGGGGGGAAAAAAAGGGGGGGCCTGCGCCGGGGGGGGAAAAGGAAGCCCAGAAAACACAAAAAAAAAAAGAAATAAAAAAAGGGGCCGGGGGGGGCCCAAAAACAAAAGGGGAAAAAAAGAAAAAAAACAAAAAAAAAAAAAAAGGAAAGGGGGAAAAAAAAAGAAGAAAAAAAGGGAAAAAAAAAAAAAAAAAAAGGGGGGGGAAAAAAAAAGGGGGGAAAAGGGGGGGGGGGGGGGGCCCCGGGGGGGGAAAAAAAAAAAATTTTCCCCGGGGGAAAAGGGGGGGGGAAAAAATTAAAAAAGGGGAAAAAAAGGGGGGGGGGGCCCAAAAAGGGCCCCGGGGGCCCCCCCCCCAAAAAAAAGGGGCCCCCAAAAAAAAAAAAACCCCCCCCCCAAAACCGGGGAAAAGGGGGAATGGGGGGGGGGAAAAAAAGGGGGGAAAAAGGGGGGGGGAAAAAAACCCCCCAAAAAACAAAAAAAAAAAAAGAAAAAAAAAGGGAAAAAAAACCCGGGGAGAGAGAAAAAAAAAAAAAGGGGGAAAAAAACCCAAAAAAGGGGGGAAAAGAAAAAAAAAAAAAAGGGGGGGGGGGGGGGAAAAAATTAAAAAGGGAAAAAAAGGGGGGGGGGGAAAAAAAAAAAAAAAAAAAAAAGGGGGGGAAAATAAAAAAGGGGGGGGGGAAAAAAAAAAAAAAAAGGGGGAAATTTTCCCCCAAAATAAAGGCTTTTTTTTTTAAAAAAAAAAATTTTTTAAAAAATTTTTTTGGGGGGGGGGGGGGGGAAAAAAAAAAAGGGGGGAAGAAAAAAAAGGAAAAAATTTTTTTAAATTAAAAAAAAATTTAAAAAAAAAAAAATTTGAAAAGAAAAAGGGAAAAAAAAAAAAAAAAAAAAAAAAAATTTTTAAAAAGAGAAAAAAAAAAAAAAAAAAAGGGGGGTTTTTTTCCCCCCCAAAAAAAAAAATTTTTTTTTAAAAAAAAATTTTAAAAAAAAATAAAATAAATTAAAAAAAAAAGGGTTTTAAAAAAGGTATAAATTAAAAATTTTTTTTTTAAATTTTAAATTTTAAAAAAAAAAAAAAAGGAAAAACCTTAAAAGAAAAAAAATTAAAAAAAAAAAAAAAAAGGGGAAAAAATTTTTTTTTAAAAAAAGGGAAAAAAAAAAAAGGGGGGAAAAGAAGAAAGAGAGAAAAAGGGAAAAAGGAAAAATAAAAAAAAAAAAAAAAAAAATTTTTTAAAAAATATAAAAATTTTTTTTTTAAAAAAAAAAATTTTAAAAATTTTTTGGGGGGGGGTTTTTTTAGAATTGGATAAATAAATTTTAATTATATATTATATTTTTTTAAAAGGAAAAAAAAAAATTTTAAAATAATATAAAAATATAAAAAATTTTAAAGATTTTAAAGAAAATAAAAATAAAGGGATATAAAAAGGGAAAAAAAAAAAAAATTTTTTAAAAAAAAGGGGGTTTTAAGAAAAATAAAAAGGGGGAAAAATAAAAAACCCAAAAAAAAAAAAAAAAAAGGGGGAAAAAAGGAAAGGGGTAAAAAAAAAAAAAGGGGGGTTTTTAAAGAAAAAAAAAAAAAACCCAAAAAAAAAAAAAAAGGAAAAAAAAAACCCCAAAAAGAAAAAAGAAAAAAAAAAAAAAAAATTTTTTAAATAACATATAAAAAAAAAAAAAAAAAAATTTTAATTTTTTTAAAAAAAAATTTAAAAAATATAATTTATAAAAATTTTTTTTTAAAAAAAAAATAATAAAGAAAATAAAAAAAAAATAAAAAAAAAAAAAAATTAATAAAATATAAAAAAAAAAATTTTTATTTTTAATATATTTTTAAAAAATTTTTAAATTTTTTTTTTAAAAAAAATTTTTTTAATATATTTATATAATTTTTTTTTAAAAAAATATTAAATATAAAATAAAAAAATTTTAATTTTTAAATATAAAAAAAATTTTTTTTTTTAAAAAAAAAAAAAAATTTAATAATAAAATTTTTTTTTTTTTTTAAAAAAAAATATAAAAATTATATTTTTTTTTTTTTTTTTTTTTTTATATTTTAAATATATTTTTTTAAAAATTTTAAAAAAAAAAAATTTTTTTTTTTAAATATATTTATTATATTATTATTTTTTTTTAAAAAATATAAAAAAAAAATTTTAATTTTTTTTTTGGGTATTTTAAAAAAATTTTATATTTTTTTATTTTATATATATTTTATAAAAAATTTATATTTTTTAAAATATATATTTAAAAATTTTTAAAAATTGAATTTTTTTAAAATTTTTTTTTTTTTTTTTTTTTTAAAATTTTATATTTTTTTTTTTTTGTTTTTTGTGGGGGGTTATATATATTTTTTTTAATATATATATATTTGTGTGTTTTATATATAAAAATTTTTTTTTTTTAAAAAAAATTTTTTAAAAAAAAAAAAAAATTTTAAAAAAATAAAATAAAAAAAAAAAAAAAAAAAAAAAATTTTTTAATTATATTTTTAAAAAAAAAAATATATTAAAAAAAAAAAAATAATAAAAGAATTTTTTAAAAAAAAAAAATATTAAAAAATAAATATAAAAATTTATATATATATTTTTTTAAAAAAATTTTTATATATATATAATTTTATATAATAAAAATATATGGGTGTGTTTTGGTGTTGTTTTTTTTTTCTCTTTTAATTCCCCCTTCTTTTTTTCTCTTCTCTCTCTTTTTCCTCTTCTCTCTCTCTCTTCCCCCCTTTCTCTCTCCCCCCCCCCCCCCCTTTTTTTTTTTTTTTTTTTTTTGTTTTTTGGTTTTTCTGTGTTAGTTAGTTTCTTTCTATAGGGAAATTTTAAAGATCAAAAACATGAAGTCAAAGTGTAGGTGGCACGGATAACATTTTGGGGGTAACCCCAGGTGATTTTTTTAATGGAGTTTTTTTTAGTTACTTTTTTGAGGGGATTTTTTTTTAAAATTTAGATACAATAGCGAGCTTTGGGGGGTAGGCATGTCGCATAGGAGGGATTTTTAGGTAAAGGTTTTTTTTGAGTGGGTGTGAAAAAGTGCAATTTCTCGGGGGAATTAAACCCGCTTTATTGGGGGGGGTTTTGTGAAAAAGAACAAGGGAATTTAAAAAAAATGATAGGTAAGTAACTTGGATATCGGGGCATTTCTTTGGTTCCCTTTCCCTTTTCAGATGTTGAAATTTCAGTTAAGGTTTTACATGCAAGTTTTTTAAGTCTGGAATTTTTAAAACCCACTAAATTTTTACAGAATTATGGCATTATTTTTTTTTACAGGTTGCCCAAAGCTTGGGCTAGACCACATGTTTTTATGGTGATTTTGGTAGCACAATCATCAAGTACGTCCTGTTTTAGCAAAAGGGGCCCGCTGGAAAAGGTCTTATTAAAGACAGTCTTTTTACGCCTCAAGACATTTGGGGCAATCCCAAAGGGTAAATAATAAAGGAAAGGGAAAAAGGGTTCCATTTTGAAAAGAATTTTTTTATTTTGGCCCCCCTAAAAAAGTTCATTAGGTGTTTTTTTGTTGTTTTTATTTTTCAATTCCTTTTTTTACATAGGGAAAGGGAAAGAATTAAAAAGTATATATTTCCCTTTTTTCCCCGTCTGCTCACAGGGGGGGTTAAAAAAGCAGGAATACCCCCGCCAGCGCACCAGGAGCAGGACAAAAAGGTTTCCCAACCCCAGTGGGGAAAAGGGGCCACCAAAAAAAACAGAAATGTGGTTTCAGACGGGGCAAGGAAGCAAATTTATCCTTTGGGAATTTTTTGAAAAGGAGGATGAGAAAACCCCCCAAAAGCATCGAGGGAAGTTTTCTGTCATGAACTTTTGAAGTTTAAAAAGTGGAATGATAAGATGTGATTAAAAAGCACCTTTAAAAAGAGACAAAAACAAGGATTTATTTTTTTATTTTTGTTTTCCCTCAATTTTTTCTTTTTTCACAAATCTTTTTTCTGAAATGAAGGCCCGGTGTGAGGGCCCCGACCGATCAAGGGGATGGCAAAGGGGGAGAAGAAAAATGTGCCAGGATTTCAAGTTGGAACCCGTGCTGGAGACCCCCTAAGGGGAGTGGCCCTTTGCAGGAGTGTCGTTTTCACCGAACCCCCTGCATCCCAAAAATTCCTTTGGGGGACTTTTCCCTTTTATCACTACGATTATACAAAGGTAAAAGGAGGGGGTTGTTTCCTTTTTATGGTTTGGGTTTTGTGGAATATTTTTTGTGATTTTGAGGGGGAAACTCAAGTTTGGTTTATTTTTAGTTATGAAAAAAAGTTTTGTTTATTGATTGTGTTGTATTTTAGGGGTGACAAAGCATGAGAGTTAAAAAGGGTATAACCCGCTAATTCCCGAGAAGAAAATTTTATAACTTTTTTATATTTTTTAATTTTCCTGAAGAAGGAATCAAATTTTTGTTATCATATGTTAACTTTCTTAACTTTTTTGAGGTAATGGGGGGTGCCCGTGGGAAAAAATATGGGGACGTGCCCGTACCCGGTTGGGGTCGAGGGCCAAATCCCGGTTTAAGGGAAAAAAGTACATGATCCCCTGGGAACAAAATGAAGGTGCTTTGTAGCCTCGACAAAACCCTGGAAAGTCGAAACACTTTTTGGGGGTGCAAAAGTGAAGTGACCGTGATGGCTGACTCGAGCTCCAAGTGAAGGATGCCCACAGTGCCCCAAACTACGTAAGTGCCCTTTTCCCTTTGTTTAAAAAGGTAAAAATTTTTATTTGGGGGAATTTGGGGAGCATTAATAGATAGGAAAGTTGGAAAAAACATTTTGCTAAATCAGAAATTGGAAAACAAAACAAAAAAAGAAATCTATAAAAAAGCCTATATTTTATTTGTAGAAACAGTGATATTTAATTTAGCTGAAAAATATTTTTTAAAGGGCAAATAAGTAAAAATTTTCCCTTAAAAAGAAAATTTTACAAGTGGATTCGGAAGAAGGAGAACTTTGCCCTCATCAAAGAAAGGGGTTCGGGTTCTACAAAACCGGGTTTTTCGTCTTAAGATTTGCACGTTGGTTTTGGGGGAAGGTTGCCCCAAAATCCTTTTTGGCCCCAATGGTGAGGGTTTTGGGGATGAAATGGTCTCCCAAAAGGGGTGTAATTTGGGGTTTAAAAATGGGGAAAAGGTTTTTTCTTAATCGGAAAACAGTGCCCATGTAAGAAAAAAAAGGGTGGTGTAATAATTTCCTTTTGTATATCAAAATAACACTTTTCCATCACAGGGTACAAAAAGCAGGACAAAAGCCTTTTGGAAACCCTTTTTCCCCCGCTTTAAGTTTTTAGTGTCAGTGGCAAAAATTGTGTGACAAAAAACCATTGCAAAAAAACTGGGGAGTTAGAACAGTTAAGAATTGGGATAGGTGTAAAAGCTTATGAATGGGCAATGGGATGCCCCACCCCATTTCACCTACGAAAAAATTTAGCATGCACCCCCATATCCCAAAACTCATTTAAGGAAAAAGGGAAATTTTATGCTTGCATATCTTTAAAAAATTTTAAAAGGGGGAAATAAACAAATTTGTAAAAAAAAAAACCTTTTTCCACAGGATTTAGGGGCGGGGGGGGAAATCGTAGTTTGTGGGAAGGTGTTTTTCCCGGCAAAATGGTAAGTCAGTCTTGAAAAACCCCTGTCGTTTCTCCGTGGAGGCAAAGTGACGAAGAAATTTTTTGGGTCCTCTTTGGGGGTCCATTTGGGGGAAAAATGCCCATGCCGCAAATATTTTTGGGTGTGACAGCCCTTTGGACAGGGTTTGTTTTCCTTCAACTTCTCCTTCTACTCCCCAAATTTACTTTCCTCCCCCTCCTACTTTTTTCCCCCTTTCCCCCTCCCCCTCTCCCCTTCCTCTTCCCTTCCCCATTTTTTTCCTTTCTCTTTTATTTTTATTATTTTTTTAAATTTTTAATCCTTTTATTTACTCTTCCACCTTTTTTTTCCTCCCCTTCCTCTTCTTCTACTTTTTCCTCAGGGGAATTTTTGTTTTATGTCATTAGCGTAACCTTCAGAGGTTTTTTAATTTAGTGATTGGTATGGGAAAGTAAAGGGCAATTTTTAACACAGTTTTTTTTTGTAAAGTAAAAAATTTTTTTTTTTTGTTTGTGTCTTTCGTGTATTGAATATCAGTTTTAAACTTTTCTCAAAAAGCTGCAAAAGCACAAGTTTTTTAGTTTGAAAAAGTTAGGTTTAAAAAAGGGCCCTTTACTTTTCTTGTTCATAGTAGAAATTGTAGTGGGAAAAAAAAATAGAATTTGATGGGTAAACCCTTTAAAACCAAAAAAAGTTAATTTGCTATTTAAACTTGTAGTACAATTTAAAAAATTACAAATATTATAGCAAAAACCACACCCTTCTGTATCCCACTTCCCTCTTAACAGGATCCGGCCCAAGGGCGTGGGGAGCAGCAATTGGGAAAATGATGGAAATCTTGGGGCGAGTACAATTTAGGACCTCCACATCACGGGCCCCCCCCCTGCCCTCACTAGAAGGTTTGGGGAAAGGTCGGGGTGGAAAGGGGGCCTTTACCCCCCGTCTGCCTGCCCGAAAAATGCTGGGGTCAAGGTTTACCGTGGGTAAGGGTCAGTTTTAGGATCAATTTAAAATTTCCCGCAAATGATGTCCTTTCCCTTTGGGGGTTTATTTTTATTGTTTTTCTGTATTTTTAGTTGTTTTTTTTTTTCAAGGCCTTGTTTAGTTTAGTGCTTGATTATTATTTTTTTGATTTTAGCAGGAAAAACAAAATGGCAAAGATATAATTGGGTTTAAAAAAAAGGGGAAAATTTTGTAGGTATTTTACATTGGGTTAATTTCACTGTAAGGTTGGTGCAGTGTAGATATTGATGAACATATAGGATGCTGTTTTAGTAGAGACAAAGGAAAATTAAAATTGAAAAAAAAAAGGGGTTTTGTCATTAGGGTTGAATCATAAAAAGATACAAAAATAAACCCCTTTTTGGGCGGATAGTATTAAAAGTGGCCGGGCCCCCCTGCCGGGGGGCCCTATCGTCACCTAGCATGCGCCAAAAAACTCATGCCCCCCGTACTAGCATCCTTTCCTTTTTTTTCGTAAAACCCAAGAGCCTATGTTGTATTTTTAATATTTTTATTTTCTTTAAAGGGCTTATTTGCCCCTATTTTCCCGAAAAAAATCAAGACTGTTGGATATTTTTTTTTTTTATTTGACTCCCTAGTTTATCAATTTTTTCGCTCTATAGGGGGAATAGGGAAAAAGCAGTGGAGGGAAAAAAGTTTTGTTTTTTTTTTTTTTTTTTTTTTCCCAAATTATTTTTAAGATAAAAACTTTTAAAGGTTTTATTATCACTTCCCTTAGATAAATTTAGTTCAGGTTTTTTTAAATAAAGTGGGTTTTTTTCTTTTTTTTCTTTTTCTTTTCTTTTTTTTAAAAATACATATTGGTATTTTTTACGTGGTTTTACATCACACTCGTAAATACCGTATTTAAAATCTCTGGCCAATGTAGTCGAATTTCCCAACGTAAATTTTTATAACCTTAGGAAGGGGGGGGGAAAAAAAAAGAAAGCCTTAAATTTGAAACAAGATTTTGGAAAACCTTTTTTTTTTTTTTTTTTTTTTAAAAAAGGGGTGGGTTAAAAAAATAAAAACTTAATACTTTTTCCCCAAAGCACCCCGGGGGAAAACCCTCCCATTTTTGGTTTTTAAACTCCGGGGGGACATAATATGTCATTTGGGGGTTTGTAAAAGGTCCCGGCCACATGGGCAAGGGAAAGGAGCCAGCCCCTAACCCCCCAAACCCCCGCCGGGTGAAAAATTTTCGGGAAAAAAAAGCAAATAACCCTCCCACTGGGTGGGAAAAGGGGGAAAGGAAAATATGGGGAGCTTAATTTGCAAAAATCCAGGTTTTTTGGGGGGGGGTTGGTTTTTTTTATTTTTCTTTTTTTCCCTTTTTTTTTAATTTTCGTCTTTTTTTTTTCCACCAAACCCCGAGGAATTTTTTTCTTTTGCCCCGGGGGGAAAAATTTTTCCAACGGAACCAGAAGTTTGGGGGAATTTTTTAAAGGAGTTGAGAAACCCCCCCAGGAAAAAAAAAAAAAATTCCTTTTAGGGCCCCGAAGAAAAGTTTAAAAAATTTTCAAAAACATTAATTTTGATATTTTTTTTTTCTGTTTCACACTTTCTTTTTAATTTTTTTTTTGGGGGCGTTCCCAAAAAAAAGGGGGAAAAAAAAAAGTGGGAATTTTTTTTTCCTTTTTTTTTTTTTTTCCCTAATTTTTTGAAAGCAGATTTTAGAAATGCCCCTTTTGGGTTTTCTTTATCTTTCTTTTTTTAAAGGTAAGGTGTTTCCCTCCTAGGTTAAAAAAAAATTTAATTTTTTAATTTTGAGAAAAATGGGAAAAGGGAAAAAATGTGTTTTGTAGTTTTTTTTGGGGAAAAAATTTTTTAAAAAAAAGTAATTTATCAGATTTATTTATTTTTTATTTTTTCCAATTTTTTGAAAAAAAAGTATTTTGTGAAATTTTATGAAATCTTAATTCTTTAAATTTTTCATTTTTTTTTTAAAAAAAAAAAAAAATTTCAAAAATTTTTTAAAAAATTTTGAATTTCCTTTGTAAAAATAAAAAAAATATTGCAAGAAACTGGGAGGTTTTTTTTTTTTAAGTGAAAATTCCATGAAAAATTTTTTGGGCTTTGGGAAAAGGGGTTTTGGGCGGGGTTGGGGAAAAGAATTCTTAAGTTTTTTTAAAAAAAACGGGAAAAGTTTGTTGTCTTTCCCAAAATTAAAACCCCTTTTTAAGGAATTTTTTTTAAAGGTTTAAGGTTTTACAAAAGGGAAAGAAAAAAAATCAAAAAACTAAGGCAATTTAAATGTAATAAATGAAAAATTAATTTTTTTTGGGGTTTTTTAAATTTTAAAAATTTCCACAGAAAATTTTTCCCCATCTTTTTTTTTTCCCCCAATTAAAGGTCGGGTAAAAAAATTTAAATTTTTTCTTTTTTCTTTCTTTTTTTTTTTTTTTTCCCTCTTTTTTTTCCCCAAAAGAAATGGCCAGCAAAGTAAGAATGCTTTTAAAATTTCATTTTTACTTTTTTAAAAAAATGAAACCCCTTTTTGTTTTTGCGTTTTGGGAATTCATAAATTTCCCTGAAAATGCATTGTGTTAAAATGTTAAGGCAGGGTGTTTTTCTTGTTTTGAATAAATTTTAGTTTGTTTGCCTTTTATCCCAACACACGCACGCACATGCACATGAAACCAAACTTTTTAAAACATATGTACCCCCCCAAAATAGCACAGTTTTACTCCACTCGCTCGGGTATTAAATTTAAAAAATAACAGTGGACCAGCAGAAATAACCCTTTCCAGCATCAACAGGTTATGCACAATGTATAATCCACACACACACTTTCCAAAAGGGGGCTATTTTTTAGTCAATGTTGCTTTTCTAAAAAAATTTACACTAGGAAAATTTTATGCCATAATACTGTGGGGTTTAAAAGAAGCTGAAAGGTTTTTATGTGTTCATGTGTCCCAAATAAAAATTTGCAAATTACAGGGCCCCACTAGAAGGGAAAAAAAGGTAGTTTTTTTTCCTATAAAAAATCAAAACCAAAGACTTTTTAAAAACAAGTTGTATGATAGGGGATTTTTTTCCCAATGCCTTGTTTTTTGGGGCCCCGCGTTATGAACTAGCGCCATGTCTTGAAGGGGTTTTGCCTGTAATACACACCCTTTGAGTTTTTGGTTGCTTTTTATCTGAATGAAATGTGTTAGTTTTCCCCATTAGAATTTCAAAAAAGTAGCTCGCATTTTTAGATTTAGGAAATAAACCCAAAACAAAGAGTGGGCAATAGCCCAGTGGGGTAATATGTGCTTTTATTAACTGGAGCAGTCTATAAAAAAAATAATAAAATAAGTATGATTTAGGATATTTTAATCGCTAAGCCAAGAGCCCAAACCACACCCAAGTGACTAAAAAATTTTGGGAAACAATTTTGGGAGCATTTTACTGAAAGTATAGGATTTTTTTGAATGATTTTTCCCAAAGGGCAGTGGGATCCCCAAATACTTGTTTTAAACCATATGTCACATCCCTGTACAGTTTGCCCCAATGCTGGGGAACCCTTTAAATTTTTCGTTCTTTTTTTTATATAGTATGTATATTATATTTTGTCATTTATTTTTTACATCTCTTTTAACCCTTTTAGGGTTTTTCTTTTGTAATCCTAAGGAAATTTTTCCTTTTATTTTTTTTTTCTTTTTTTTCATTTGGAATTATGACCAGGTATAAGGCAAACTACCTGACTCCCTCTACAGAAAATATTTGTGCAATCATTAAAGATTTAAAAAAAATTGGGTTTCATTTTAATATTTTAAATTTTCCCATTCCAAAAATTTTCCTTTTCCCTCTAAGAGGATAGGGTGATAGGGCCCCTTCTGTTCTGAAAAAAAAAAAGGCCATCTTTAACTAAATATTGTTTCTTTTTCTTTTACCTATTTTGCAAGGTTCTGGGGACTTTTTTGAAGACAGAACCTAAAAAGTCTGGAGAATTTTTTTAAAAAATCAATTTATCAGTTTTATTATTTCGGAATGAACACCCATTTTTACCAGGGGTTTTCCAAACTTTTTCCTTTGATAGGCCCTAAAACGGGTCAAACCCTTTTTTTTAACTTTTCCCCACCACCATTATCCCAAAAATTTAAATTTTACAACGATGAAAAACCCCACCCGTTTCCCCTTTGACCCCAGGCTCCCCTTTGCCCATGGCCCCCGAAACAGGGCAAGAACTCCCCCCCTAAATCAACCCCTACTAGTACAGTAGTAAAAAATAAACCCCTTAAGGAACATTTCCCCTTTTCCGCATGTTTCCAATTTCAACACCTCTATCCCCAAAAACCCCAACTTTCAACCCCCCCACCCCCCCTTTTTAAAACCCTTTTACAGCCTTATTCCCCAAACCTCCCCAAAAAACACTACCTCCCTCAACACTACTCCATCTTCGTCACGCCCCCCCCCTTTTTATCCCCCATCTTTACAAAAATCTTGAATACTCCTTTAGCGCACCCAAAAAGGGGGACCGTTTTTTTCGTGACCCCCCCCAACAGCTCCCTACTCTGACAAAAACCTTCTTTCCCAACAATGTCTCCAAAACAAGTATTTAAAGTCTCTTTCCGTACCCCGCCCCGCCCCTTCCCGTTTGTCACAGAAACACCCAAAAAACCAAGGTATGGGCATTAAAAAAAAACTAACAAACCTATATGGAAACCCCCACCCAAACCTCAATACTTGCACCGGAAAACATTTTAAATTTCCCCCCAAAAAAATTTCCCCAATTTCTATGAAAAAGATTGGTAAAGATGTGGAAAAAAGACCTACGGCCTGTCTCAAAGACTTGAGCAAAAAGGGAAAAATGCTACCCTTCCCCCCGGGGCCCCCCCCGAAAGAAAACCCAAAAACATAGCCAAAATTCCCTTTCCGTAGACATGCCCTTCCCTTTAAGTTACATGGGAGGAAAACCCCTCCCTGTCGCCCATACCAAACCCCTAACGCCCCAGTGCCAAAATTTTTGGGCCCGGTTTAGGACCCCCACCCAAAAAACATTCCCGTTCCACAGCCAGACCCCCACTATGTCCCCAAAACCGGGGCCATACCCGAATCTAACTACTCGCACAATCAGAAAATGTCCCAACTGGGGGGGCCCCCATAAGTATTTTATAGGGGCGTCTCACAAACAAGTTTGAGTCGGGGGGAGAACTCTAAGGATTAAAATTTTTTTTACGGAAGCCAGACGGGAAGGGCATGTCGACGTGGTTTTTTCTCTTATTTCCTTTACCCCAGTAATACTGCCATTCCCAAATTTTCCCAAAACCCACCCCCCTCCATCAACTCCCTTTTCTACCTCCCCCCTTTCCCCCAAAGTCAAAATTTCTTTTCCCATCCAAAACCCAGACACCCCCAATCTCTATACAGTACTCCAATAACACTAAAACCCCAAAACACCTTCCCCTCCCCTCCTCGAACTCCCCTTTAACGGGACAGAAAAAAGTTCCACCCCTTTCCCCCACCACACAAAACCCCCATTTCCTTTGCCCCACGCTGGGGCACCAATCCTCTCTCCCCCCCTCCCCAAAAAAATCCTTTACCCCCCAAAACCCCCCAACCCAAAAATCCTCAGAGGAAAACTTAAAAAATTTTAAAGTTTACTTAATGAAAAACTGGGCACTCAACCCCAAATTTACAAAATCCTTGCCTTTCACACTCCAAGTAACTGCTTATATCCATTTCCCCCTCCTAAAAGATACCCCCTACACCCCATCCCCCTAACCCCTCCCCCAAAACAGAAACCCCCCCCACCCCAACCCCCCCCCACAATTTAACCCCCCCCACCATCCCCTTATCCCTTTCCCTTCCCCCCTGGGTACACACGTGAATCCTTAGTAACCCTTCCCCCCATCCCTTACACTTCCAATCCCTCCTTTATACCACGTGAATCCCTTAGTCACAAAATATCCCCTTCCCCAGACCTTCTTTTTTCCTAATACCCCCCTAGTAGGGAAAAACCCAAATCCCACAAACCCCTCCCTCTCAGACCTCTCGGTCCTTTTTTTTTTCCCCCCCCTTAGTGGGTTCCCCCTCAAAATCTCCAAAAAAAAACAATTATTTTCACTAAAGTTTTAAATATCCTTCTTGGAATATTGCGGGTTTCCGCTCCCCCAGACCTAACCTTTTCAATCCTTTCTCTTTATGCCCTTTAAAAGACCTTTTTTACAAATCCCCAAAAACCCCAAACCCCAGTTATAAATTTTTTTCTTTCCCACATTTCCCTTTTGGGCTGGGCCAATTTAATTACCCCTGCTTTCCCCCCCCCATCCCCCCTTCACCGACCTCCCAAAACCCAAACAGACATCCTTACAGAATTTTCTTTCCTCAAAAAGCCCTACAATTCCCCCTTAAAACAACTCCTTTAAATCACCCAAATTTCCCTTTTCCCAGCTTAGGGCAAAATAACACTAAAATCCAAACCCCCCCTTCCCTAAAATTAAATATAGTGCTAAAAAGAATTGATTCTAGCAATTTTTTTCTTTTCTTTTAACCAAACCCTTAACCAATAAAATTTTTAAATTTAATGCGGCCCCCCATGACATGTACAATTTTTTTGGGGAAGGTTAGTTTTAAATTAAATTTTTTTTTAGAAAAAACCCCCCAAAAAATTTAGGGAAGGGGAAACAAGGAAGGGATTAGCTAGATTTTTTAAGTAAAATTCCCTTGTTTATGAGCATTGCGAGCAATTATATGTCAACACATTTCCCCAGAAAAAAATTTTTTTAAACGTTACATTTCAAAAAAGGGAAAGTAAAATACCATTCGTGTTTAAATTTAACTAATAAAACCTTCCCCCTTCCGTAATTGCTAATGCAGCCCTTTACCCTTTTAAACTTTTTTTTCAACCCACTGCATTTAAAAATTTTTGCCTTATTAAATTTTTCCCCAAAATGATCACATTTCATAAAAATGATTTAAAAATTTTTTTTGGTCTAATACTTTGTAAAGAAAAACATTTAAAACAAACCATTCCTGTTAAATATTCAAAATTATAAAGCTGCTTTTAAGGGGAATCATGCAATCCAACCCGGGGGTTTTAGACTTTTTCTACCAAAAATTGGATTTCCTTTCTGTCTAAATTTATATAGCTTTTCCTTTCAAATTTTTGCAACTCTGGGGGGGGCAAAACCAAACATTTTAAAAACATAAGAAAATATATAGGATGATGATAGGAATATTAATATGGGTGATTTTTTTTTTGTTTTTTGGGTTTGTTTTTGGGGGGTTTTTTGTTTTTTGGGGGGTTTGTTGGGGGTTTTTTAAAAGAAAAGAAAAAATTTATATTAATAGTTTTTTTATTTTTTTTTTTTTTTTGTTGTGTTTTTTTGGGGTTTTTTGGGGGGGTTTTTGGGGGGGCCCAAAAAATTATCCCCTTTAAGTAGAAATTTTTATTTCAAAAATTTTAAGAAAAACCCCAAAAAATTTTATAAAAATATTTTTAAAAAACTTTTTTAAAATTTAATAATTTTTATAAATTTTTAAAAAAAACTTTTAAAAAATTGTAATCCTTTTTAAAATTTTATTTATAAATTTAAAAGAAATAAAAATATAATATTTTAAATATTTAAATTTTTTAAAAATTTTAAAATTAATTAAAAATTATAAAAAAAATAATATAAAATTAAAATAAATATAAATATATATAATAATAAATTTAATATAAAATATATATAATTTTAAAAATATAAAAATTTTAACATTTAAATTTTTAAATTAATCATTAAAAATAATTAACATTAATAATAATAAATATAAATCCCCAAAAATACTTTAATAAATAAAAATACACATTATATACAATATAAATAATATAAAAATTTAATATACTTTTAAAAATATATATTACCCTATAATACAAATAAAATATAACCCATAATAACAATATAAATATTATAAAAAATATATATAACAAAATTAAATATAATAAACACATATATATAAAATTTAAAAATATAAAACCATATATATAATTTAAAAATATACACACATAATAACATATAAAAATAAACACAATAATATACATATTAAATATAACAACATAATAACATAATAAATAAATACACAAATATATACAATATAATATATTACACACAATATAACATTTTAAAATAATATACAAAAATATTATAATAAAATATATTCACAAATAAAAATATAAAAATATACACCAATAAATAAATAAAAATAAACAAAATACTATAAAAAAAAACACACAATAATACAAAAAAATATAAAACCACATAATTACTATAAAATTATACACACATAATATACTATATAAAAAATTTAACACAAAAAACATATAAAAAATTTTAAACACAATATAACAAATATAAATATAATACACACATTAATATACAAATAAAATAATACAACATATATACTATATAAATAATAACACATAAATACATAATAAATATATAACCAATATAAGACAATAAAATATTATACCCATTTTAACATAAAAAAATAAAAAAAACAATAAAAATATTAAAAAAATAAATATATAAAACACAAATTATTAATATAAAAATTATATAAACATAAAACAAAAAATAATATCCCAAACAATAAACATAAAAATTAAAAACACAATATATAACAAAAAAATTATAACCCACAATAAAAAATTAAATATAATACCACTAATATAATAATAAATTATATCAACTATATATACAATAAATATTATACACACATAAAACATAAAAAATAATATACAACAAATAAATCATATAAAATATTATACCCAAAATTAATTTACAATATAAAAATATACACACATATTTTAAACATATATAAATATAATACACATTTAAAAAATAAAAATTATATCAAAATAATATAATTATAAATAATAAAACACACATATATATACTATTAAATATATAACAACATAAAATTACATATTAAAAAATTTACACCATTATATACAAATTAAAAAACACACAAATATTACAAATAAAAAATTTACCAATATATACATAATAAATATATAACAATATATATACATATATAAATATATATACCCCCTTTTAATACAATATAAATAAAAAACACAAAATATATACATATATAAATATTATACCAAACAAAAAACATAAAAAATAAAAAACCAAATTAATTACAAAAATATATATACACAAATAATACATAATAAATATAAAAATTAACAAAAATATAATAAAAATATATAAATAAAATTTTTAAACACATATATATACATATATAAAATAATACACACAAATATACATATATAAAATTAACACAAAATATAACAATTAAAAAATAAAAAACTTAATATAAATTTTAATAAAATATATAAAAAAAAAAAACAAAAAAAATATAAAATTTTAATATACACAAATAACTATATAAATATATATATATATATAAATAAAATAAAATATATATAAATAAAAAATAATATATAAATATATATAATATATATATTTTTCTTTTAATTTTTTTATATATATATATAGAAATATATTTTATATATATTATAATATATATTTAAATATTTTGGGTTAATTACTTTTTTTTAAGGTAGTTAGAAATTTAAAATTTATATATGTAATAAAAATATATAAATTTAATATAAAAAATTATATTTTTAAATATATAATTATTAATAATATAATTAAAAAATATTTACACATGTGTGTGTGTGTTGTGGTGGTGGGTGTGTGTGTGTGTGTGTGTTTTTTTGGTTGTGGTGGTGGGGTGTTGTGTGTTTGGGTATTAGATATATTTTTTTAGAAATTACAGTATATATAACGATATATCCCCGTATAAGACCTATATAACACGTATTAGACAGTATATAGACACGTATATAGACACGTTATAGACAGTAAAACACGTATATAGACAGTAATAGACACGATATAGACATTTTTCCCGTATATGACACGTTATAGACACGTATATGACACTATATAAACGTTATAACGTATATATACACGTATTATAACGTAAATACACGTTATATACAGTATATATACACGTATATTACCCCAATATATACACACAAATACACAATTACAACAATATATACAATATAAAAAAAATTTAAAAACATAACTATACAATACAATACATTATAAATTTTTAAAATATAAAATTAATTATATATTATATATTATATATATTATATATTATAATAAAAACATACATAGCAACATAAAAAAATACATATTTTTATAAAAACATATATATACAATTAAATATAAAAAATATTACATAAATTAATATTACATTTACATATAACACAAATACTAATTAAATATACCTTTAAAACTATTACATATAAAATTAAATATACATGCTTATTCATAAAAAAGGGAGCGATACACTTTATTTAATCAATTAACAAGTATCCCCGCCTTTGTTCTCCCTTTTTTAACACCTTAAGAAATATCAGAAACTTCGGTCATGCCCAGATGCCCCTTTGGCAACCACCCTGCCATTTGACCTGGGGTCCCTGTGAAACGGAATTTTCCAAAATTCCCCTTAGATGTTATATTTACTACATGATGAGCGTTTGTTATGAGTTATGGGCGGGGCCTGCAGAAAAGGGGTTAATTAAAGCCCATAGGAGTATAAAGTATAAATTCTCATGAATCCACAAAAATACCCCCACACCCCCTTTTTCCCTTTGTTCCCTAGTACCTTCCCTCAAAATCAAATTTACTTTTTGGTTTACTAAAGTCTTTTCACAACATATTATAAGCTTTCTATCTTCTCTTACCCTTTTCTTTCCCTCTTTTCTTTTCTTCCTCTCCCCCCCCTTTTAAAGGGTTGTTCTTGGTGCGTAAAAATGGAACAAATGGGGTTTAAAGCATTTTTAGTCTCAAAATCGCCCTAATATCACAGAATTAAAAACAAATGCTTTATCATTCAAAATAGTTTAAAACAACGAAAAAAACTCGTCATACTAAAAAATAGGACTATGAGGTACAAAAATTAAATAATATGAAATTTTTAAAAAGGGGTTGTATAACCCCCAAAAGTATAAAATAATCGACAAAGAAATTCTGTACTTTTTGGCAAGATTCTTACGATTAAAGACTCTCATTCCTTCCTCAATGTTTTTTATTTGCACCCAAACCCTTCTTTCAACAAACTGAGCATACTTTGTCCGACCCCATTCAAAAATGAATGAAGGCGGGCTGAGCCGACGACGTGGGGAGAAAACACAAAGGGAAACCAAGGGGGCAGCGTTAAGCAAAAAAATCGTCATTATTATTTTTGCTGTTTTGGGATGATGAGGATGATGATAATAGTAATAAGATAGTAATGATAATGATAAAAAAAAAAATATGGTAATAGTATTGTTTTATATATTTTATTTTTAAATTTTTATATATATTATATATATATATATATAATAATTATATTATATATATGATATATATATATTAATATATATATATATTAATAATATATTTAATATATAGAGAGAGAGAGAGAGAGAGAGAGAGAGAGAGAGATGACTAAGATAAAAGATAGATAATAAAATTACATTTATATAAATTATGTGTGTTGTAGTGTTTGTGTGTGGGATGGGTGGTGTGGTGTGGTGTGTGTTGTGTGTGTGGGGTGTGTGGGTGGTGTGTGTGTGTTGTGGAAAATATATATATATAATTTATATATATATATATAATATATATATATTATATATAATTTTTACGTTTCGTTAAAATTTGTAGAGTCAAGGGGGGCTGTGTTAAAATTTTTAAAAAATCGGCAAGTCTTTTATATAAATTTTGCATACTATGATGCTTTGTTTAAAAATAGACTGTAATAATGTCAAAACTAGACAAAAAATCCCCTAAAAAAGGAATTTTTTAGTTGACAAAAAAACTCCCATAAAGGTAGCCAAAGACCCTTTTTTCGCAAATTTTAGGGTTTTCAAAATATACCCATTTTTCCTCAAAATTTTTGGAAATAACAGATGTCCAGATCTGATAATTAACCCCATTTTGACAAAAAATCCCCCTCGAAAAAAATTATCTTGATAGTTAAAATACAAAATTTAAGAATATGCTGCCCAAGAGCCCCTCGAAGTATAGCGTCTGTAAACAAAAAACAAAACACCGGGGAAAAAATCAGAGTAAGTCTGTGAAAAATCTCGCTTTTCGTCTTTAAAAGAAAAGGAGTAACGATACTTGTTTTTTGATCACAGGGTAGAGGCTGGACTTACATTTGTAGTTTTTCTTTAAAAACGTCTTTATTTCAAGTTTTTGGGGCAGGAAAAATTTCTTCGGAATTTGTGCGTTTACAGTTTCGCAAAGTTTGGGGGAAAGTTTTATTTCCCTTTCCCGGGGTTGAAATACAAGGGTACTAGTAAGTATGATAAGAATTCTTAGGGGGTTAGGAGTTTGAGGAATAGTCATGACCCAAATTAAATAGTGGATTTTTATAAGTTGCCGGTTAACTTGCGCCCCCAAAGCGTATTATGGGGATGGGTT
Organism: Penaeus monodon; assembly: GCF_015228065.2. Classification (NCBI taxonomy): domain Eukaryota; kingdom Metazoa; phylum Arthropoda; class Malacostraca; order Decapoda; family Penaeidae; genus Penaeus; species Penaeus monodon. Next base: position 11,617 of record NW_023662439.1, on the reverse strand, counting down.
TTGGCAGCCCTCTAACCGGGTTATGGGGGGGGGGGGGGGGAGTTTTTGCTTAAAACCCTTGGAAATCCCAAAAGGATTTAAAAACTTATTTTCAGGAATATTAGGAATATATTTTAAAACAGTTTTTTTGTCACTCAGACATGTGAATGATATCTCACTTTACTATTTATTTTTTAGAAACTACATAAATTCCAATAGCATCCTTTTGAAAGCTTTGAAAATAATAAGCTAGCGGGGAGAATACCAGTGAAGTGGTTCAAAATTTACCTGGATTCTATAATTTAAGGATAATTTTTTAAAATCCAAAAAAAGAGCATGGAAATTTTTGGTATTGATGGATTTTTCACCTCTATAACACTACTTTTGGGAAATTATGCCCCCAAAAACGACCTAAACCCCCATTTTTGACCTCGATAGCAAGGAGAGCTAAAAATGTACCACAAAAATTGGGGGGAAAATATCTTTTTAAAAATATAAAGAAACAAAAACCCAAAAGAATATGGGTTTGTTTCTGTGTATGTTATCAATTTTACCCTGAAATTTTCCCAGTCCTTTCATACCCCCCCGGGTAGGGTCCAAGATTGCCTACTAGGGGAAATGAAGTGAGAAAATCAACAATCCCAAAATTTTAGACAGTTTTTCGAGGGATTCTGACAAAATCCTTTTTTATTTTAGAAATTTTTTGTCCTCAAAAAATACAGAAAATTTTTTGGTACTAATGAAAGGTAAGCAAAAGCAAAAAGGCCCCCTTTGATTACTTAGGGATGAAATATCAGTCTGATTGTCTCATTTTTCTATCATTTCATCAAATTAAATTTTTATTCGTGATTGCATTTTGGGTAATTTTTAGACCGAGCAATTTCAGTTTTTCAAAAATTAGTATAGTAATTCCTTAACCTTTATCCATATATAGGAAATACTTTTTCCCATTTGAACATTTGGAAACACCCATTCCCTTTCCCGGGCATCCCTCTCCTCTTCCATTCTTCTTTCTGTCAGCTGTCAGAGTTTTATTTTTTTTCTTTTATTTTTCTTTTTTTTTAGAATGTTACCATTCTGCTTTGCATTTTAACCACTTTTTGGGCCTGGGGTATACTTACACTTTCATCTTCACACAATTTGTTTATATTTTTTACTACAAAATGTAAAAGCAAAAAAAAATAATTGTTTTTGCATTTTTTGGAACTTTTTTTTCTCAGAGTTGGGGGGAAAACATTTGTGTGTTTTCCCTGTAAGGTCAGAACACTTAGTTGGTTTGATCGTCAAAATTTTGCCCTGGTCCCTCGGCACTCCCCAACCAAGGGGGGTGTTTAAACTAGTTTCAAAAATTTTAAATTTGTTAAAATTTTAATAAATTGAATTCTAAAAAAAAGCTTTTGGATATAGGCAAAGAACACTGGGTCTTGGCTCTTTGTTTTTATTTTTAGATAAGGATATGGAGCTACCCTTTTAATGGGAACACTCAAAAGAGTTAAAAATAAGCTTAAACAGGGGTGTGTTTGTAGAAGGGGGAACTATTAGTTTAACAATGTTGAGTTGACATAATTTATATTTTATATTAAACAAGTGTATTGACACAAGACTTGTATTACTTATCCCCCGAAAGATGGGGTATGAGCTGATTTTTAATAATTAGTAAAAAAAATCCTTTGTAAATAAACTAGAAATGATATTTATATTTAAGTGTGAAGCACAAAAAAAGATGCTTCAAAATTCCCCATTTAACCCTTTGCCGGGCCCCGTGCCGGGGCCATATCGTACCCTAGCATGCGAAAAAATCGGCCCCAAAAGCAATCCTTTCCCTTTTAATATAAAAAACCTATTTTGATTTTGTATATTTTTAGGTCTTATTTGCCATATTTTTTTGGGAAAAAAAGACTGTGGTTGTTGTTATTAGCTCCATTTTAATATTATTTGCCCAAAAATCTGAAAAAATAAACGTGGTGATACATGGGGTTGAAACTGTAGGTTTTCGTATTTTTTTTTGCATTTTTTTATGTTATTTATAAAATACTGCCCTAATTGTAACAAAAAAAAAAAATGGCTGGGCCCTACTACATGCCCACCTGGATGTATGACAAACCGGGGAGATAGTCCCCAGCATGGATTTATGACAGCCCCCTGTCGCAAAATTTGGGAATATTGAAATTTTTGTTTTGACCAACGACTTTTTTATATTTTCTTTGTATTTTTATTTTTATTATTATCTTTTTTATTATTAGATCATTAACCCTTTGCCCAGGGTGGCATGTCCAATATGACATGGGGGCTATCTCCCGGGGGGGTGACGTACATGCAATGGGGTTGATGGACGTGCTGAGTTTTTTTTTTTTTTTTATATAATACGGCAAAAAATTTTTTTTTTTGCCCTGAAAATGTGATTAAGTCGTTTTAACACTTTTATTTTTAATGCAAAAAAAAAAAAAAAAAAAAAAAAAAAAAAAAAAAATAAAAATAATAAAATAATAAAAAAATAATAAAAATAATAAAAATATAATAAAATAATACAAACCCACGACTTTAACTCCATGATGCCCCCCCACATGCTTATTTTATTTAGACATAGCCCAAATAATGATCAAATTTGGAGTCATATAACAACAAAAAATATCCTTCACCGTTTTTCAGGAAAAAAAGGCAAGTAAAACTTTAGAAAATAATGAAAAAGAAAATACAACCCTATCTCGTAGTTTAAAGAAGAAAAGGCAAGGATGTGGTATTTTGGGGTGATGGGCGGCATGCTAGGCGACGATATAAACCCCCCGGGATGAGGCCGGGCCCCTTAATAAACCCGTTGGGGAAAAATTAATATCAGAAAAAGTTTTATAAACTTAACTCAGGCAAATTGCAGAAATTTGGCCCCCACAATTTTCTGGTGTACATATTTTTTGACATGCCCCCATTTTTAAATTTCTTCCATGGATGTCTCCCTGTGAACATGGAGAAACTCGGGAACTGACCACCGAAAAAAATACAAACCTTTTGTTTTCCTGACACGGGGCTACAGGTTGGTTGGAGAGATCAAAAAATTTGGGGAAGTTTTTGTGCTGTGTCGGGAGGTTTACTGAGTTGAAAGACAGAAAACCAAAAAGTCGACACCCCAAAAGATGAAGTTAACCAAAAAAACGGCACAAAAATTACTCAGCAGTACCAAAGCCCCCGGGGTTTCTTACTAAATATCCCGACTCTTTTATCCTCGAAACTGATAACCCAAACTTAAAAGAGACCGGGGCTCAAAATGAATGCTCCACACTTGCCGGGCTTTAGAGATGCAGGCTGGGGCCCTAAATCTCTTCCGGATCTCCCACAACCAGTGTCACTGTACCCCTAAGGGCTAAAAGGTATGTTTCCCCATTGCTAAAGGCAGAAATCAATAATGTCTCTGCTTTGGGAAAAAGTTTTGCGATCTCAGTGTGTGGTCATGACAGCATCGGACATAGCTAACCCCAAGGGGGTACGCGGGATTTTTGGATAAAAAGGTTTGCGGCTTTGGGGTTTAAAGAAATGCGTGAGTTGGGGTCCCCCCGCGGAAAGGGTCCGTTGTCGGGGAAAGGCCCCGCTTTGGCCCCGGTCGCCCCCAACAGAAGCTAACACCATTACTAAGGGCCCGGTGCCTCCCCCGTAAAACCTTTTCCGGGGCCCCTGCCGCCCCCGTGGCCTGGGCCCCTGGTTACCCATCACCCGGAAAAACACTGGGTCCCCCCGGACCCCGGTTTCGCCCTCGGCGGGAGCGCACAAAAAAGTCCGTCCGTCTGATTTGGGGGAAAACAACAAGGAAAAAAGGGTGGACCCCCCTTTCTCGATTTAAATACAAGGTTTTTGGCTGCTTTTGGCCCCCCGGCTGGCGTTGCCGCTTTCGGGTTTTGGGGCCCCTGGGGGTTTTTTGGGGGCCTTTTTTGGGGTTTGGGAAAACCCAGTGGGTCGGCTTTCCTTCGCTAAGCACAATGCCTTTAAAATTTTTGATGATGTGAATTTTTTTTTCTGTGTTAGTTTATTTATTTAAAAAAATTATAAAAATACTTTTTTCGTTGCTTTTTTGACGTTTGGTTTTGTTCGTTTTTTAAAATTTGTATCATGCGCAAAATGATATGTAACTTAAAATTCAAGTTTAATTTTTTTTAAAGCTTAATTTAAAAATTTTTTTTAAAGCTATAGAAATTTTGCAAACATTAAAGTTTTTTATTCTTTTTTAAAAATTTTTGGGACATTTTTTGGGTTTTGCTGAGGTTTTATTAATTTATTTTCTTGCCGGGTAAATTCCTTTTTTTTTTTCTTCTGTTTCAAAGGGGTTGGCCGTTGCTTATTAAAACCTTCTTTTTTTATAAAAACGTATTAAAGTTTAAATTTCTTTTTCATTCACAGTTGTAGTTTTAATTAATAACTTTTTAAAAGTTATTATGGGTTTTAAGTTCAATCTGGGGGCTGTTATCCGATGTTTCACAAATAATTTAATTTTTAGTTTGCTAAAAAATTCATGTTGCGTGATTGGGGTTTAAATCCTCTTTTAAAAATTTTAGGGATTATTGTTCTGTTATAATAATAATAAAAATAATAAAATTTCAATTATTTTTTATTATTGGATTAAAAATGAGAAAACACACCTTTTAAAATTTTTTTGTACTTTATTTTTGAAAAATTTTTTGCCTGTCAAAAATTGGGGGGCGGCCCAGGATAAAAGGGTTTAGTTTAAAGGTTTTCCGAAAACCTGGGCAAAAAGAAAAACTGTGCAGGGGCCGAAAAAATGGAAAAGGGGTTTAAAAATTTTTTAAATTTAGGATAAGGGAGAAGAAGGGGGTGAGGAAAAGAAGGGAAAAAGGGAAAAGGGGAAGAAAAGACCAGCAAAAAGTTGATCCCTATATTGGGGTTTTCGTTCTCCTAAGCCCCCCCCCCTCCCCACAGCAAAAAGCAAGGATGGGATTGTAGGATAGGTCATCACACATCACACACACTCACACACACTTCCCCCCACCACACACTCTCACACACACCCACTCCCACACACACACACACCCCACACCCACACACACACTCTCACACCACACAACCACCTCCACCACACACACACTTCCCCCCACCCACCACTCTCACCACACAAACCCACCCACACACACAACCACTCCACACACACCCACACACCCACCCCCAAAACACACCTCTCACACACACCAAAACCTCCCCAAAACACACAACACTCTCTCACACACCAAAACACTCTCTCCAACAAAACACCTCTCCACACACACACACCACGCACACAACAACAACACACAAACACACATCACCCCTCAATCACTACCCCTCACCATCCTCACTCACTCACTCACCCCACTCACTCACACCACACACAAACACACACACCCCACACACCACACACCCCCACCACCACCCACACCACTCAAACACACTACCACACACTCACACACCACACACCCACACACACACACACACAAAAACCCCCAACACACACACCACACACCACACACACACACACACACCACACACACACACATCAAAAAAAATTACTGTCAGATTTTATTTTTTGCTTTATGTCCATATACAAGACCCAAGAGCTTGATTATTTAAGAAATTAAAAAAAAATATAACACTTGTTTTAGCCAAGATGTTTCCACTGCTTAATTTTTTTCCCTTTTTATATACAAAAAATCATTAAATTTAGAGAATATAAAAAAAATTTCCCGCCATTCTTTGTCATTGTTCACATCCCTGTTGATTTAAAATTTTTTCATTTGGGAAACTTTGCCTTTCTTTTTGAAAGTTGTTGGATAAAAAAAAAAAAAAAGTGCATGAATTTTTTATTGATGCAGTGAAAAGGGAATAATGTTAAATTACAGTTAGGTATTTATAATATGAATAGTGATATTAAAACGTAATAGCATTTTATAAGAAAATATGTATTTTTTCTGTGAAAAAATTTTAATCATTTTTAAAAAATTTTTGTATTCTATCCTCCTTTTAAGGGTATAGTTTAAAAAAAATATCAATAACTGTTTAGAAAAAGACTTAGAGTAATGAGAAACTAATTTTTAAAAAACTTTTTAAAAATTCTTTAAAAACTAAAACCTTTTTTAACATAACCCTTTTGTATTTGATTGAATTGACAGTGATTTTAAAAACAAAGATAAAAAAGAAACAAATATATTGGTTCAAATCCTTCAATATCTGAATTACTTGAATTTTCCCGAACTTTGTTTTAAAATGTTATCGTCTGGAAAGGCCAAGGGGAAAATAAATCAGTTGGGATTATTTGGGAAAGGTTTTTCTGGAGGGGTGGGAACTGCAGTATCTGAGTTGTCAGTTTTACATGTGACTGGAGTTTTTATCCCGAACTGACTATTTCCATCTTTTTTGGAATCTTTGGGAAACCTTATCTTTTGGGAAAGAATTGCTTAGCCTGGTACCCCTAGGAACGGGGGTCATTCGTCAAAAGTTTTAGGGAAGTTCTCCTGCAGAGCCCCTTTGCCCATGGGCCACTGGGTGGGTTTGCATGAGTGTAGTGAAAGAAGGTGTTGAAATCCAACCGGGTTTTCCAATTTTCCCAATTGGTGATGTAGCAGGGTAGGGGTGTTAGTCGTGTATGTGGGAGTTTTCCGGGAGATGAAAGTTTCTTGGTGACGCAGTGATTTCCATTCGTCCCCCTTTTTCCCCCTCAATTTTGAGGAGAACTCCCCAGATAACGCAGGCGGGTTACTTTCCCTTAAAGGGTTTTGGACTACCATTTTTCCCCCCCTTCAATTCCTGTCCCAATGTGAACACTGCCAAATTTCTTTTGTATACTCTAGAGGGGAAAACTGTGGCGGCCTCTGCGCCAGAGCATGACCGCTGATGCGACGAAGGACACTGCTTTTGTGAAATTTTTTCACAGCCATTGTTTTTTTCCATCAGCAGGGGTTCGCGGGTGATTTCGGCTCCCTTTTTGGGGGGTAATTTTCGAAAACTGTTGGCGGGAGAAGGGTTTTTCCTTAGAGGCTGGTATTTGGTGTCTCCGTAAGTCCTGTTTTTTTGCCTTTGGGTTTGCCCCACACTTCCAAACAACTGAATCATAGAGTAGGGAAAACGTTTTATGAGCAATGAGATTAAATTCGTAAAAATTTATATACGTCATTACAGTTAACTTTTTCTTTGCGTATGGGTTTTTAAGATGAACTTTCAAAAAATATGATTATGGAAAAAAGAGCCACAATATTCGACGTAAAAATTTTTGGTATTGAATGTTGGGCTTGTGGTTTTAAAAGTGACTTTTTACAAATCCCTTTTTCATTATCACAATATATTTAATTGGAAGGCCAAAGGGAATCTTTTTTTGTGAGCGAAAATTAGGGACGGTAAGTCCTAAAACTTTTTGGGAAATTCCCCACTCAGTAACGGGATTTGGTGTTCATTAAAGAGTGTTTGTCCCAAACATTCTGGCTTTGGGGCCCGTAAAAAATAAAAAAAAGGATAAACAAGTCATGCTTTACTAAAACTCTAAATTTTGCAATTCAACTATGCTACACCTTTCCCAATGCGATAAAGACACCCGTTTTTAAAAAAAAAAAAAGAAAGAAAAAAATTGGGGGGGGGGGGGCTTTCTCTTTGGAAAAATTAAGCCATTTAAATCTACAAAAAATAAGTCGTTCTTGATTAAACATGGTAAAAGGAAAAAATTGGAAATGTAAACGTAAATCATTGGAGAGGTACTAGGGAAGGGGCCCAAAGAGAAAAGGTAATTTTGTATGGGGGAGGTGGTGATGGATGATTTTTTCAAACAATCGTGTCAACAGCTGGTGGAGGGGGTGGAAGGGGGGCTACTGCCAAATTTAGAATTTTTTTTTTCCCTTAAAATATTCTTTCACTTGCATAGGCTTAAAAGGAAAGGGAAAGGAAAAATGGGGTAGAATTGGGGGGTAAGATAGAAAAAAGCCCCCAAAATGTACCTAAATTTGCTCACATTTTAACCCTATGAAGCAAAAAAAAACATAAAAAAGTTTGATGCTTTTTTCAAGACTCTCTCAAATGAGCTATCAGATGAACATCAAATCTAAATACACTTATAGAGTGTCTTTAGCCTTTAAGGGTTTAGAAAAAAAAAGGTAAACACTTTTGGGTTTGGAAATGCTGTCTATAATCCCACCCTAGCCGCATGAATGGTGTAGGTCCCCCAAACCTATCAATAATGAAATCATGACTCTATTTTCTTACAAAACACTATTGAGAGTGAAAGTCAAGCAAAAACCCCCTCATATTTCAACCAGGGGACTTTGGACGGGGCTTTTGAATGAGCCGGACATGTTTGTGTTTCTTTGGGTTTCTCTCGGTATTAAAATCATTGACGCTGGCAACTAGCGTAGAAGAGGGTGAACACACCTTTGTTTTAGCAGCTGCTTTGATCATCAAAGACCCCCCTTGCAGTTTTACATAAAAAAAAAATTTTCCCCCTGAAAATAGATGAAAGACTTTACTATTTTTTTTTTTACAAAAAAATTATTAAATAAATCGTGTGACAAGAACAACCGCTAAAAATATGGACCGTACACACACACACAGCATCGACACACCCAAACATGCTGCACCACGGCACACACAACACACACACAAACACAACACAAAACCAACCACACACACAAAACCCCAAACACACAACACACCACACCCCACCACACACAAACACACACACACAAAAACACAAACAAACCGCAAAATTTTAAGATTAAAGGATCAAGTTTGTAAACTCCCAAAATCACAATTATTGTTGTTTTGCTAAAAAATCTGTGAAATTTTTTCAGTAAAAATTTATCTTACCAATTTGGTTTGTTTTCCTCAGCCCCATTCTTATCTTTTCGGTTGTTTAGGTTTTTTTCCTTTTTTCACTTTTTTTCCTTTCAAATTTTTTTTTGGGTTTCCGTGCTTTAAAAAAAGCTGTGAGAAGGACAAATACACATTAATAAATAAAATTCATATTTTAAATTCAATATTTGGGTCAATTTAAATTTTCCTTTAAAATAATACGTTAAATAACTTCCAAAGCTCTAAATGCATCATAAAGTGAAATATTTTACCCTCCAATTTCTTTTTTTCTGACACTTTACGAACTTTTGAGGTCTTTTTACTTCACTATCAACTGCTTCAAAAAAATTTTGAACTGGCAAGTGTCATTTCTTTAAAGTTCTTTTCTATCTTTTTGAACCTCAGCATCAATTTTCCATTTGCTCATCATCAGGTATACAGGGCTTTCTATCTGCATGACCAGGTCCCGGGCTCAGGCAATTGGGTCATCTTCGCAGTCCCTTCTCTTTTGGGGCTTTTTATATCTATGCATTCTGACCTCCCAAAAATTGAAAATTTTTATTGTATCATTTTTTTGTTTACTATTTTCACTTGACAGTTTTCTTATTTGGGCTTCTTTAAAGGTTTACTTTCCTTACATTAAAAAGTGTTTCTTGTACATTTTTTAATACCTTTTCTCACAGAGAGCTTCGTGGGTTAAAATAATTTTTTTTTATCCGGGGGCTGTCAAAAATTCTTCTTCTCTGAAAACTTTCCCCCCAGCAAAATTATCCCTAAAAAAGCGAGATTTCACTCCCAGGGAAAGGACTCTTTTGCTTTCCCCGCACCCACCACCCCCGTTCTTTCCTCCGCATTTTAAACCCCCTCGAAAAATTTTTTGAATTACCTTCGCGCCTGAGTTCAAATGGAGAGCAATGCCCAAGGGATCTTCAAAACGATGACAGAAAACTTGGACACCTTCAGCTTTCCCGGAATTTTTTTTGATCAACACTTTCGATATTGAAGAAATTTATTTTCCCCTTTGATGGATTTAGTGTAAAAGTTTTTCAAAGGGTTTATGGTCTTTATTACATTAAACAAAATTCCCCTGACTTTTCATAGTATCATTTACATACAATCCTGTCAAAAAATCATGAAAATAAGTTAGGGTCAAAGATTGGGATATTTTCAATAAATATTATGACATTATAGTTTTCATTTATTCACGCATAGAAATAAGATAAATTTTAGAAAAGGGAGCCTAACTACAGAAAAAATTTCACCATACTAAAAAAATTTGGTATCAATTGATTACATTTGCTATATGCTGCCGAGACAGAATTTTTATTTATGAAACCCTGTTAATGATAAAATTTGGGGGAAACACAAACATATTGGCAAAATTTTCTGTTAAAAAATAAACCCCGTTTTTTTCAGTCATAATGGGGAAGCATAGGGTCAGAGGTATGGGACCCCCTTTTCAGGACAACAAGAGGGGGACCCCCCAAGAAATAGATGAGTATGTTTCTTTGCATTATTTTTTGGGGAATTTTTCCATTGTTATTATTATTATATTTTTTGGGTTAAAGTTACCGAGAGCGATGCCAGAGATGAACCTGGGATCTTAGAGCATAAGAAAAAGGTCATAAATAACTAGGTACGCGCTCAGTCATATTTATGCAAAAATTTGAAAAAAATCCCTTTTATATCAACACCCTCAACAGATAGTTCCAAGTCCTTCTTTTGTAAGTTTGGCACAAAAAGGGGGTGTACAGGTCGGCCTGCCCCCCCCCCTTTGGGGAAATAAATAAAAGTTTTGGAAAGGTTTTGGGGATTGCATGATACTAAATTTTTGGGAACTTTCGCTTGGAGGGGTCGCCTCATAGCAAACACCCTTTCGGTTGGTTTGGCGGGCAGGGTTTTTTCTGGTACATAAATAGCTCCCATCTCTGGGGTCGATCGTTCTTACCTTGGTTTCCGCAGATAAGTTAATAAAAAAATGGGGGAGTACACAAATTTCAATAGGTTTATATAGCCTATGATTTGGACGACCACCCTTTTCCCTTTATAACTCAAAAAAGCTCGATTTTGTAAAAACGTCTTTCGGAAAATCTACACATTTGTATAAAACCTTAATTTTATTACATCCAACTTAATAAAAAATTTTCTTATCATACCCCTATAATCATTCCTCGAGCTGTCCCTTCAACCACATTAAATAAATTTATTTTTCGAAAAAAAACATAAAATAATCGGCCATTTTTTACACCTCCCTTCCTTGGTTCGACTTTGTACCTGAAATTAAACAAAGAGTGCGTCCTAAAAAACGCTAATTCGATACGGAAAAGAGCGAAAAGTGCTACATAAATTTACATATCTTTTCTTTGCTATGAAATGGAGTTTTTGTATTTTTTTGTTATTTTTTTATAGTAAAAGAAAAATGAATTTGTAGACAAAAAACGTTTTTAAAAACTTGATTTGATGAGGAAGCGAAAAGAAAGTGATACATAAGCACATTTTTTGGTCTTGGGTTTTTTGAGATGAGGGAATTCATTGGTCATTTACTTTTAGTTATGGGTAAAGGAAAATCTTAATTTTTAAACACAGAGTAACGCCTGAAAACCGCTCTTTTAACGGAAGTAAACAAAAAAGTGCTACAAAAATCATTTTCCTTTTATTTTGCTAAAAATTTGGGGCCGATTTTTTTATGCTTTTTCCAAGGGAATGTATTGATGAGACGAAAAGGATTTGAAAAAAAAAAAAAAAATGTATCCAAAAACGCGCTACACTTGATGGAAAAAGGAAAAAACCAAAAAAATTTTTCCCGGGGAAAACACAAAAAAAAAAAAAAAAA
>NW_023662438.1:244597-255927 GCF_015228065.2 Penaeus monodon | reverse complement strand
TTTAAAACTTTTAACATATTTTTAACTCCCCTTCTTCCCCCCTTGTCCCCCCCCCCCCCTTTCCCCCCCCTGGGTCCCCCCCCCTTTTCCCCTCTTCCCTTTCCCTCTCTTCCTCCCCTTTCTCCTTTTCTCCCTCCCCTCCCTCCCTTCTTTAATATATATTTATATATTTTAAAATTTTATATTATAATATATATATTATAATATATTTTTAAATATTTATAATATAACACTTTACACACCCACCACACACCACGCCGGGCCACCACACAAAAAACCCACACCCCACAACCAACCAACAACAAACACCACACACATAAAATCTTAAAATATTTTTTATGTGTTAAATTGGTGGGTGTTGGGTTGGGGTGTTGGGTTGGTGCCTTGGGGGTTTTTTCATTACAGTTTTATGGTTTAAATACAATATAAAAAAAGTTTAACATCCTTTTCAACTCCTCCTTTTCTTTCCCCCTCCCCTCTCTCCTTTTCCCTGTCCCCTGTAATATTTTATTTTCACACCACACACACCAAAAACCACAAAAACCCATAACACACAACCCCACCCAACACAACCCAAAACCCCACAACCCACACACACCACACAACACACCCACAAACCCCACCCCAAACAACACACACCCCAACCCCAACAAAAAAAATATATAAAATTTAAAATAATTATATAAAATTTATTAATATATATTATATAATATATATATATTTTGGTTAACACCCCACAATATATTAATATTATATATTAATTATATAATTATTAATATAATATTATATTTATAATAATATATATATATATGGTTATTAATTAAATATATATTTTAAAATTAATTTATATTAAATAATTATTAATATATATATTATATATTTTAATATATAACACACATACCATAACATTGATATAATTAATAACTACATATTTAATAAAATTAATATTTTATTTAAAATAAATTATATTAATATAATATAAATTTTATATATTATATATAATATTTAAAAAAATATTTATAAAAATTTTAAAATATAAAATTTTTAAATAATATATACTATAAAAATAAAATTATTATATATATATATATAAAATTTATTAAAAATTTAATATAAAATATAATTTTTATTTTAAAATATATATATTGTTGGTGGGGGGTGGTTGGGGTGGGTGTGGTGGGGTGTGTTGGGGGGTTGTGTTGGTGTTTTGTTTGTTATGGGGTGGGGTGGTGGGTTTGGGTGGTGGGTGTGTGGGGGTTGTTGTTGTTGTGTGTGTGAAAAATTTAATATTACAGCCCATATTTATTATATATTAATTTAAAATTTATTTATATAATATATATATATTATATATAATATATATTATTAAAATATATAAAATTTTTTAAATATATACATGTTGGGTTTAAAAAACCCCACACGCCAAACCCCAAACCCAAAACACACACATAAACCCAACACACACACAATAAATTATATAATTATAATTTTTATAATAATATTATATTTTATATATAATATATAAATAATTATTTATACATATATATATATTTTAAAAATTTTAATATAAAATATAAATTAATAATATATTTTTAAAAATATTTATAATATATTATATATATATATGGTACAAAAAACACATCCCATATCAATTTTGGAAATTTTTTTATATCCCTTTAATCTTTTTCCCTCTCTCTCCTCTCTCTCTCTTTTTTAATAAAAATTTATAATATATTATATTATTATATTTTAATATATTTTATATTTTTATAATATAATATTATTTTTAAATATTTATATTAATATATAAAATAATTATTTTAAATAATATATTATATAATAAAATTATATTATATATAATATATTATTTATAATATATATAAAATACCACACACACCACCCCCAACAAAAAATAACATTCCCATAACATAATAAATATGCAAAATACAATTAAAAATAAATATTAAATGGCCGGCTGGGGGCCAAAGGGGGGGTTTTTTTAAGAGAAATCGGACCTCAAAGACCCCGGGGCCACGACCGGGGGAAAATTCCCGAGTTTCGAGGGTTTCGAGCCCCCCCCGAAACCACCGCGTTTGGTTTTGTTCCCCTTGGGCAAGGAAACCTTTCCCACCTCCGATTTGGCCTACCTAAACCCCCCACTGGGTTGGCCCAAGCCAGCCCACCCCCAAGTCCAGTGCTGGTCCCCAACCCAAGGCCCGGATAAATAAGAAGAGAAATGATTTTACCAAAAAAAAAAGGTAACCCACCGGCCACTCTCCGTGGAAAGGAAACTGGGGGACCCCTACCACGTACTCCACCTCCAAAGAAGCAATCCAACAAAAACATGAAAAAAACTAACAATAAGTAAAAATCATGCTTGTGGGACCCGGCCCCGGCCGGCTTCAAGACATGAACCTACCGTTAAAAAAAAAAAAGAAAAAAGGAAAAGAAAAAAAAAAAAAAAAAAAAAAACATAACATATTAATGTAATACATAAATTAACATTGCATATTATAATAATATATATACATATATAATATATATTATTAATATATATATATTATATTATATATATATTTATATATATTATATAATATATTAAATACGCCAATACATATACATTAATGTTAACATATTAATTTCACATATATGCATATATATATAATATTATATATATTAATTATATAAATAATATAATAATTATAATATATATAATATAATATTATATATATATATATATATATATGTCCTGTGGTGTGTTGGTGGGGGTTGTGTGTGTGTGGTTGGGGTGTTGGGGGGTTGGGTGTGTGGTGGTGTGGTGGTGTGTATGTGTGGTGGTTTTTTTGTTTTTGGGGGGTGGGGGTGGTTGTTGTGGTGGGGTTGGTGTTGGGGGTGTGGTGAACATGTTATATATCTAATAATCTATATATCTATCTTATCTAATCCTATCCATCTGTTCGGTCCCTGGTCTTTTATCTATTCCCTATCTATCTTAATCCTATCTATCTATCTATCCCTTATCCTAATCCCTATCCTATCTATCTATATCTTATATATAATTAATATTATATATATAATATATATTTGTATGGGTGGGTGTTTGTGTGGTTGTGTGGGTGTGGTGTTGTGGTTTGTGGTGTGTGTGGGTGTGGGGTGTTGGGGTGGGTGTTGGGGTGGTGGTGTACACACACACACCACAACACAACACACACACCCACAACACACACCACACCACACAACCCACCCACCACACCCAACACACACACACCACACACACCAAACACCACACATAATATATATTAATATTATATATATTATATATATATAAAATATAATATATATAATATAATATAATATATTTATATATATATTATATATTGTATTATATATAAATATATTATTCATTCTAGGTACCTGTAAAAATAAAGAAAATGTGGTAATTTTTTTTTTAGTGTGGTGGGGGCCCTATTTTTTTCTTTCCTTCCATTGTTTTTTTCTTCTTTCTTGGGGTTTTTTTCCGCCATACTAGATTTTAAATCCTTTAGTGATAAAACCCACACCACAAAAAAACCCATTTTCGGGGAAAAAATTACGGGAAAAACCTCTCGAATTACGAAAAAATACGAAAACTCAAAAACGTAAAAAAAATTTTTTTTAAAAATCTGTTTTTACTTATCGCTTCGGGGTTCCTTTGGATTCCGAAAAATAAACTTTTTCCCTTTTCTTCCATTTTATCTTCCATTTTTTTTCTTTCCCTTTCCTTTTTATGGTCCCCCTTACCTCCAAACGGAGAAAAAAAACACAATTTCATTTAAAGCCTCAAAGACATTTTCCTCCCCCTCGCCAATGATTAAATGAGTTAAAAAAAAAGAAAAAAAAGAAAAGAAAAAAAAATTTTTTTAATTCTGAAAGCTCTTAATTCAGTAAATTTCCATCATCCCGACACTGGGACCTAAGCTTGGGCATTTGACCCTCGGGCGTGGACCTTCGGGAAAAAAAAAAGGCAGGTCCCCACGGGGTTCCGTGATTATGGGGTGGTTGGGGATGTGGAAAGGGGGTCCCCGGGCCGGTAGTCCCCCCCCAAAGGTTCCCCATCTTCTTGGGCCCCCTTTAATACAGCGTTTTTTTTTTAAATTGGATTTTTCCGAATTTGAAGGGTTTGCCCTTTAATGGAGCACTGGGAAGGCCAGATTTGTGACAGGGTCCTCGTTTTTTTTTACTCCCCCCCCCTCACCTCTGCCCCCCTCTCAATTTTTTTGTCCCTTCTCCCCCCTTCCATTTTCGCCCCAAAAGGGGGGAGGAAGGGGGGAGGGAAAAAAAGAAGGGGAGGAAGGAGGAGGAGGAGGAGGGGGGGGAATTGTTGATGCTTTTTATCTTTTTTTTTAATCCTAATGTTTCCCCCCCCCCCCTTTTTTCCCCTTGTTTTTTTTCCGTTTGTTTTTGTGTTTTTTTGGTTCGCTGATCTCTCCCTCCGTTTCCCCCCCGGCCTATTTTCCTTTTTTTTCCCCCCTTGAAAATTAAAATAATGCCATTTTTTTTTTTTCCAAAGTTGTTCCGTGGGAATTTTTTGAAAGACCAATAAATGGTTAACGACATTGTTTTTCATGTAATAAGTGGTCAACGTTTTTTGTTAATTTTCTTTTTTTTTTTTTTTTTTCCCCTTGGGAAGTTTTGATAATTCACCGCAAATTTTTAAATTAGTCCCCACCCCCTAACGTAAAAAATTTTTATCAATTTAACCCCCCAATTAAATTGTATTTTGTAATTTACAAAGGCGGCCCCCCGGCCCCGGGGACCACGGGGCCCTGCTATTCCCAAAAAAAAAAAACTTTTAGTTTTTACAATTTTTTTACCACTTCTTATTAACCTTCCCGTGTTTTGCCATGTTTTTTTTGCCCCTAAATTATGAAGATCCCCCATTGCAATTTTTATAATTTTTTGTTTGTTCTTTCAGATCTCCCAAAAACAAAAAAAAGAACATGAAAATGAAAGAAGGAAAAGAAAAAGGATTAAATTGACAATTTAAACTTCAGAAAATCCCTGTTTAACCTGTCTTTTTCTTTTCTTTTTTTTTTTTTTTCCCTTTTTTTTTTTTTTTCTTTCTCCTGTGGTCCTTTTTCCCCTGTTTTCCTTCTCTTCTCCTTCTTCCTCCAAGCCTCTTTCACTTAACACCCCCCAGGCCCCCTTCTCTTCACCTCTCCCCCCTCACTCCCCCCTCTCTTGTTAAAACAAACTTTTTTTAACAATTTTTACGAGTCCCAACCCAGGGAATAAAACACAACCAGAAAAAAAAAAACCCTTTTTTTTTTTATCCAATGGGCGCTTTGGGTGGATTTTTTAATTCCCCCTTTTATTTTTTTTACAATTACGTAAGGCAATCCGACGCCGTTTGGGGGGTCCCCCAGAAAACGGCTTGGAAAAGGCCTTGGTCCCATTAAAAAAAAAACGTAGCAAATGAATCAATAAACCCCGCCGGAAATTGAGGTTGGGCCAAAAACCCCCCTCTCCCTTCCCTTTGTCCCCCCTCCCTCCCCCTCTCCTCACCCTCCTCCCCCCCTCCCTCCCTCTCTCCCCCCCCCTCTCCTTCCCCTCCCCTCTCCCCCCTCCTATTCCCTCCCTCGCTTTCTTCCCTCTCCTCAATCCCCTTTCCTTCCCCCTCACCTTTCCCTCCCTCCCCCTCCTCTTCCCCCCTAACTCCCCTCTTTTTACCTCCCCTTCTTCCTCCCCCTTCCTTCCCTTCCTCCCCTTCCCCCCCCCTCCCTCTTTCCCCTCCCTCACCCTTCCCTCCCCTCCTTCTCCCCCCCTCCCATTCCCCCTCTTCCCCCCCCGCTCCCTCTCCTCTTTCACCCTTTCTCCCTCCCCCTAAAATAATCCCCTCATCTCCTCTCCCACTCCCTCCCCCCTCCCTCCCTCCCCCTAACTCCCTTTCCCCCCCTAACTACCTCCCCTCCCTATTCCCTTCCCCTCCCTCCCCCTTCCTCCCTCTCCCCTTTCCTCCCTTTTCCCTTCCCCTCCTCCCCTCCTCCCCCCCCCCCACCCCATTCCATCCCCCCCCCCCCTATTAGAAGCCCCAGAGGACCAAGCCTAAAAGCATTAGAAGCCCAAAGAAATAAGGCCCCCCCCCCCCCCCCCCACCCCCCCCCCCCCCCCGCGAAAAAAAAAATTGGATGGGCGGGGTTCCCCCCCCCCGACCCCGAGCCAAAAGGATTGAAACTTTTTTTTTTTCCGATAAAACCCCCTCCGGTCCCACCCCCCCCCCCCCCCCCCCTCCAGAATCATTTTTTTTTTTTTTTTTTTTGGAACCTGGGTTGGTGATTTTTTTGCCCCCCCCCCGTCCTGTTTTCCCATTGGGTTTTTCCATTTTGTTGGTTTTTTCCGTTTTTTTTTTTTTTTATTTTTTTATTTTTTTATATGTTTTTTTTTAGCTCCGTCCCCCCCCCCCCCCCCCCCCCCCCGGTACAAAACCCCAATTTTTCTTTAAGCAATGGGGTAAAAACCCGAATACCCTTTTTTTCCTTTTTCGCAAACATTAAATGGGCCTATTATTTAAAAAAAAAAGAAAAAGAAAAAAAGGGAAGAATAACATTTCCCCCTTATGGCCTTCCTTTCATTGCAAATATTTATTACATGAATTTTTGGATTATGGGTGAAACAATTAAATTTTGTAATAAAAATAAACGGCAAAAAAAGAACTAGACCAAAAAAACCTGTTTTTTTTTCCCTTTCCCCCCTAAATTCCCCTTATTTAATCTTTTTTCAAAGCAATGGTTAAGCCCCCCTCAACACAACTCCCCCCACGCTTCCCGTAGAGAATAAATAACAGCAAATTTAAAAACTTAATTTTTTGAATCTGTATTTTTTTTGTGTTTTTTTTAAAATAACTTGGTTCCCACCCCACTAAATAAAGAACTTTCTCAACTGGGGGGCCCCATGGGGGTAAAAACTCCCCTCCCCCCTTTGGGGAGGGGGGAGGGGGCATGGGAGCAATTGTAAAAAAATTTTCAAAATGAACGTTCCCCCCCCCCGGGAAAAACAATAAAACCTGGAAATGTTTAATCACACCTGCCTATAAGTCCTCTTCTCCTTCCACATAAATCATTTTAAACAATCCTTTTTTTCCAATAAATTTGGTACTATAGCCTTTTTTTTGGCACACTTTTTTGCAACGATTCCCCAATAAACTAAATTGAATAACCCATAAATTTTTTTGAGAAGAAATTTTGGGAAGTTTCCCACTTGGCAAAAACGGGGCCCTTGTAAGATGGGATTTCAATATAATTGGGGCCACAGAAATTTTGAAAAAAAGGGTTTGGGAATCACCTGGCAAACAATTAGGTATTTTACAGGCATTTTTTTTTTTAGTTTTTTTTTTTTTTTTAATTACTTTAGTTCCCTAATAACAATTTACTTGGGTCTTTTTTTTTTTCAAATTGACACAAATAAAAATTACAATGGTAATTAATTTACGGTTCCAAAAAATTAAAATTTTTTTTTTTTTTTTTGGCTCTTTTGGATTTTTTTTTTTTTTTTCAATGGGTCGTGTTTTTTTCTTCCAACGAAAAGGAAAAATTTTGAAATTCCCGAAAATTGTTTTTTTTTTTTTTTTTTTTTCCTCGTTGTTTACATCCAGTTTTTTTTTGGATAATTTAAAATCCTTTCCTTTGAAAAAAAGTGGGTTAACCCGAAAAAAAATATGGAACAATAAAATTTTTAAATCAAAGAAGAAAAGGGTGAAAATTTTAAACAAAGATTTCCAATCATTAAATAAATTTAAATTAAACTAAAATTTACTAACTAAATTAATCGGGTTTAATGTCCCATTTAAATTATCACTTATAAAATTAATTAACCAGTAAATCGTTTTTTTTTTAAGCCTCATCCCGTTTTTTTTTTTTTTATATTAACAATCCGTTTTTTTTTTTTTAATCGTTATTATTTATTTCAAAATCCCTTTCCATCCCCAATCAATTATTAGAAAACACCCTAGCTATTAACTATACTACCAATTTAACTATTAAATCAATTATTTTCATCAAATCCAAATCATCAACAAATCAGGGGCCCTAAAACGCCCCCCCGAAAGGGGGCGCCCCTGGCCGCCTCCCACCCCTTCGCTTCCCAGCCCCACGAGACAAATCCTCCCGAAGGCCGAGTCCTCCAGGCAAGCAACAACGGCCCCCATTCCCTTTCTAGTTTTTTCCCTCACGAACCAGTCCCACCCCTCGTCGAGGCTGCCCAAGCCAATGATCCTCCCTATGACGTCCCCCCCAACAGGTTCTCCCCTCCACCCCCAAAGGGTTTTTTTTGTACCCCCCACCCTCCGCGGAGAGACCAACCTTTGGTGGGCAAGGGGTCTCCATAGGGGGGCCCCGAAAGCTAAGGTGGGCCATAAAATAGCCCTGAAGTTTTTTTTGGCGATCCCGGATGTTAATGCACGTAAAGGGTTCCCCCCCATGCCAAGTCCCTCACGGTTTTGGTAAAAACCCGCGGTTGGACAACCGTGGTCCCCCCTGCCCCCAACTTGGTTACCCCCCAAATGAAATTTTCCCCGGCCGGGGAAAGGGGACTTGGTTGAAACAAAAAAGCAATCACGGCCCCGAAGACCCTCCCCCCCCAAGGCACTGGATTAGCGTTCACCCCCCCCCCCCCCAGGTTTTTTCGCCTTTTCCCATGAAGCAAAAACTGGAAAAGTTCCCAAGGGCTTGAAGAAAACAACGCAGCTTTGGTCCTTTCCTTGCACAAAATAGATTACCGACCATCTCCAAACGCCTTTCCTTTGTTTTTTTTTTTGATTCGAGTTTTTTCCATTGCCTTTTCCTGTTTGCCCAGAAAAACCAATTCCCGTCTACTGGACTTTCCCTTGTTCTGAAACAACCCAGAGATTTTTTATGAACCTGGACTGCTTTCACCCCAAGGGTAAATGGTTAAAACCCTTTTCCCCTGTGACCTTCAACGCCCCTCCGCCGCAACCCCCAAGGGATCGACTGAACGGGTTCCCTAACAGGCCCCCAAAGTCCTGAATCTTGGTCTTGGTCCAGGAGACCTCTAGGCCTAGGGGCTTCGCCTCATTGCTAAATGCATCAAGAGCCGCCACAAGTGACTCCAAGGACTCAGATAGGATGGCAACATCGTCGGCAAAGTCAAGGTCGAGACCTTAATATTGCCTAGTGTTGCTCCGCACTGACTTTGGCTAGTAGCTCTGCCCATTATCCAGTCCATACAAGTGTTGAAAAGTGTGGGTGCAAGGACACAGCCTTGCCTCACCCCTGAATTAACAGGGAAGAAGTTCGACATACCCCCACCACACTTTACAGCACTTTCAGTACCAGTATAGAGGCTTGCTATCAGGCCAATAATCTGTGTCGGAATTCCCCTGAGCCTCAGGATCTCCCATAGCGATTCCCGATGCACCGAGTCAAACGCCTTCTTGAGGTCGATGTAGGCTGCAAGCAACCCACGACCAAACTCACGACGGCGTTCCACAATTACTCGAAGCGCTAGTATACGGTCTATTGTGGATGTAAATCCAGACTGCTCCGGTCTCTGGTGCCTCAGTAGGTGGTTGCGGATCCGTTTCAGAAGAATGTGGGCGAGAACCTTGCCTGGTATGCTGAGCAGTGTAATGCCACGGTAGTTGCTACAGTCCCATCGATCCCCTTTCCCCTTCCAGAGAGGGATGACCACGCCCCTCAGCAGGTCAGGGGGAATGGTACCAGACTGCCAAATGGCAGTCAGGACTGTATGCAGGCCCCGAGCCATAGGTTCACCCCCAGCCTTTAGCAGTTCAGCAGGGATATCACATATGCCTGCAGCTTTCCCACTCTTCAGCTTGGAAATCGCCAGCCTAACCTCTGTTAGGGTAGGAGGTTCCTCGCTGATGGGTGGGTCCGGCACAGGCACTGCGACATCTCTTGCATCCAAGCTAACTGTTGGACGGTCCACCTGGTACAACTGTTCAAAATACTCAGCCCAACGTTCACGAACCCCAACATGATCTGAGATGATCCGTCCATCCGCTGATCGGACTGCAGTCATCTGTGAGGAGGGCTTAGGGTTCAGTTTTCTCAGGGCTTGGTAGGCAGGGCGAAGGTCATTTACCAAGAAATGGCCTTCGACCTCCTCAGCAAGATTCCTGATGAACTGTTCCTTGTCCCTTCTCAGCAGTGTCCGAGCCCTACGCACCATGGAACGACGCAAGACTTGATTCCCATTCAGCCGAGCCTTGCGACACGCTTCAGTGGCCTCTAATGTCTCCAGGGAGATGGTAATTCTGCCTTGTCCTTGGGCGTACGCCAATGGACTCCTGAGCTGCTTCGAGTGTTACGCGCTTGAAGGACTCCCACAGAGCAACTGGGTCCGTCAGGTTGCTGGTTTCTGTGAATCGGTCAGAGACTGCCGTGGCGAACCCACGGGCACACTCCTCCTCCCTTAGTCTGTCCAAGTGAAACACCTTAGGGTGGCCACTGGAGGGACGGGGAGTTTTGAAGTGGACCCGCAGGGTAGCCACAAGCAGCCTATGGTCGGTGCCACAGAACTCGGCACTCCGGTAAACCCTGCAGTTCTGAGGATCCTCCATCGCGTGCTGACAAGAATGTGGTCGATCTCCTTGGCCACTGTACCCGTATCGCTGTACCAAGTCCAGCGATGCGGGTTGGAGCGCTGGTACCAGGAGCCAGAGATCCTCATTTTCTGGGACCTAGCAAAGTCCCGGAGAAGGAGGCTATTCTCGCTGCTGGGATCAGCTCCCGAGCCATGGGGGCCGACAGACATCTCGTAGCCAGCTCGGTCACAGCCGGATACCGCATTGAAGTCGCCCAGAACAATGCGAATTTCGCCGGGGCAATCGTCTGCCACAGATGCGAGTTTGGCGTAGAACGCCTCTTTACATCGGTTTTTTTGCGGATATCCCTCCTCCGATGTTAAAAAAAACCAAAGTGAAAGAGGCGTTCTACCCCAAAAACTCGCATCTGTGGCAGACGTTTGCCCCCCCCGAGACATTCCCATTGTTCGGGGCGACTTCAATGCGGAAAGGGGTTTTGGGGCCCGGCGGGCTACGAGATGTCTGTGGGGCCCCCAGGGCCCTCGGGAGCTGCCCCCCACACGGAATACCCTCCTTCTCCGGGATTTTTGCAAGGCCCCAAAAATGAGGATCTCTGGCTCCTGGTACCCGCCCCAAACCCCCGCATCGGGGGCTTGGTAACGTTTTAGGGGAAAGGGCCCAAAAAGATCGACCAAAATTTTGGTCAGCACGCGTGGGGGGAACCCCTCGAATTTCGGGGTTTTTAACCGGAGTGCCGAGTTCTGGGGCCCCACCATGGGTTTGCTTGGGC
>NW_023662438.1:209597-212097 GCF_015228065.2 Penaeus monodon | reverse complement strand
CTAAAATAACAACTGAACCCAAACTTATCATTACTAACCTTTTCTACCCTTACGATTCTAACTTTACCATTCTATCCTAAAGGTGACCTAAACTAAACTAACCCATACCTAACCTAACCTAACCTAACAAGCAAAAATAACGATTCTACCCTAATTTAACATCTTTTACCTTTTCTCCCCATATGTTTCTAATCTAACCATTCTAACCTAAACGTAACTTAAACTAACGTAGCTCATACCTAAGCTAACCTAAACCTAACCTAAAATATCGATTCTACCCTAACTTAACATTTCTAACCTTTCCTAACTTTACAATTGTAATCTAACCATTCTAAACTAAACGTTACCTAAACCCATAGCTAACCTAACCTAAACGTTAACCTAACTTAATCGAAACCTAAACCTAACATAACTAATCTTATCTAACCATTATCTAGCTTCGACTTAAGCTACCTAACCGACTACCTACCTAAAATACAAATTCCCTACCCAAACCTTTTCTTTTTAATCTAACTAAAACCTAAACCTAACCTAACCTACACTTAACTAAGCTAACCTAACCAGACCCAATCCTACCCTACCCTATTTAATCTTAATCTAACCTAACCTAACAATAAATAAAGATTCTAACCTAACCTAAAATAAGGATTCTAACCTAACCTGACATTCCTAACGTAACTTAATTTTACGATTCTCACCTAACATAACCGTCCTAAGCTTACATAAAAATCCCAACCCAAACGTAACCTGACCTAAGATAACGATTTTAAATAAGCCAAACCTTATGCTTCTAGCCTAGCCTAACCATATATATATATATATATATATATATATATATATATATATATATATATATATATATTATATATATATATATTTAAATAAATACATATATATATATATACATAATATCATAGATATATATATATATATATATATATATATATATATATATGTGTGTGTGTGTGTGTGTGTGTGTGTGTGTTGTGTGGTTGTATGCCACACACCAACACACATCACACACCACCACACACACACATACACACACACCTCACACACACACATATATATAATATATATATGTATATTATATATATATATATATATATATATATATATATATACATAATTATATAATATATCTATATATATATATATATACTCATAATATATATATATATATATATATATGTGTGTGGTGTGTGTGTGTGTGTGTGTGGTGTTGTGTGTGTGTGTGTGTGTATGGATATATACAAATACATATATAAATATATGTATGTATAAATATATATATATTTATATATATATGTATATATATGTATATGTATATTCAATATATATGTATACCTACATACATACCTACATATATATATATAATATATATATATATATATTAATATATATATAATATATAGTATGTATATATATATATGGACGTACAGACGCACACATACACACAAACACACATACACACACACACACACACACCACACACTATATAATATATATATATATATTATATTATATATATAATATATATTATATATTATATGCATATATATTATGCATGGGGGCCGCGGTGGCCGAATGTTAGGCGTCGGACTCAAGACTGTCACGACGGCAATCTGAGTTCGAGGGTTCGAGTCACCGGCCAGCGCGTTGTTCCCTTGGGCAAGGAACTTCACCTCGATTGCCTGCCTAGCCACTCGGTGGATAAGCTAGCCCAAGTCAGTGCCGGGTAAATAGAGATGGTGACTCGGGAAAAAAAAAAAAAAAAAAAAAAAAAAAAAAAAAAAAAAAAAAAAAAAAAACCCGGGGGCTAAAGGGCATGGCAAACCACCGCTCTAAATTCCCAAGGAAATCATAGAAGTCCATGATCGTAAAGGGGCCGCGGTGGCCGAATAGTTAGAGCGTCGAACTCAACCTGTCAAGGGCAATCTGGTTCGAGGGTCGAGTCCCCGGGGGAACCGGCGCGTTGTTCCCTTGGGGCAAGGAACTTCCCCTCGTTGCCTACCTGCCGCTGGGGGGCCAAGCCGCCAAGTCAGTGCTGGTCCCAACCCCGGGAAAAAAATAAGAAATGATTACCTAAAAAGGTAACCCCGGCACTCTCCGGGGAAAAGGAGGGGGGCCCCTACCACTTCTCCCCCAAAGATCAAAAAACTGAAAAAACTTAAATTAAGATCATGTTTGGGCCCCAACGGCGGGCCTACAAACCTACCTTTAAAGAAATATATGCCATATAATATAATTATATATTATTATATATATATATATAATATATATATAATAATGATAATATACCAATAGAATATAACATAAAAATAATTATATTATATATAAAAAGGCTATACATAATATAATATATATATATATTATATAATATATATTATATATATATATATATAATAATTAATATTGTGTGTTTGTTGTGTGTGTGTGTGTTGTGTGTGTGTTTTGTGTGTGGTGTGTGTGTTTTGTGTGTGTGTGTATAATAGTAATT
>NW_023662438.1:197097-199597 GCF_015228065.2 Penaeus monodon | reverse complement strand
GCGCAAATCCCCCCCTTTCCACCAGCTTTTCATAGTTTTCAAGAAAGCTTTCGACCTGGGGGACCCACAAAACGGTACCTCAAAACCCAACACCCTTCCACGGCATCAGGGAGGCCCCCACCCCCTGGCGGCCAGCCCTTTCTCTCCAACGGGGCAACAGGCCGTGCGCGTGGGGAAAGCCCCCCAGGGGACTGAATGGGCCCCCTATGTTCCTAGTCTTTGATTAACGACGCCCCTCCCCCGATACCGAGCATTTTGGAAATACGTGGAGGCCCTCAAACCATCGCCGCCGCCATTGTTTTTTTCCCTGCCCGACCATCCCCCACCCCGCGCACCCTCGAAAACCCCCTCCCCTTGGCCCAAACCGCAAATAAAGTCCCCACCCAATCGCCAGAATCAGTTTGTGATGAAATTTTTCAACTTTCCCCCAAACCCCGCCCCCTGCCCAACCTCCCCGCGGGGCCCAACCCCCATCCCCCTCCGACGTACCCCGTTTTCACCAAGTTTGCTGGGGTCGTCCCCAAATTCCTGGACGAAGCAAGCCCCAAAACGACACCCCGTGAGTCTCCCTTCCGTACCGGTCCCTTCAAGCCCCTTGGCTTTCCCAAATCCCGGAGTTTCCCAGAATATCTACGGGCTATTCACCCTTCCCTTTAAATGATCAAACCCCCTCCCCCCCCCCCTTTGGGTCCCCCCTCCCCCCCCCCGCCACCCAGCTTTTTAAAAACTTGAGGAGGGGTCCCCGGAAAGGGCCCCAAATCATTCTGGGCCCCGGGCTATACCAGCTATGACGGGCCCCCTGGCTGCCCTGGCCTCACCTCCCTCCCCACTCACTACTAAACCTCATTTGCAGCAGTTTGGCCCAAAAAATTCCCCTTGTGGCCACCACCCCAAACCGTGCCCTGTGCCCCCCGAGGGCGCCGCCGCCTCCCCCCCCCGGGTTTGCCCTACCGCCGCCAACAAACTGGTGCCCACCCGGGGCCCCCGCACTGACCGCTCCCCCGGGAGCCCCCAGTCCCCTCTAGTCCCCCTCTCAACAAACATTTTATTTTCCATATTTATTGCCCAATCCTAGCTCACCTGTTTTTTTGGCTTTTGTTTATCTGTCTATTTTGTTGTTATTTGATGTTAGTTTACTTTGTTTTTGATGTTTTTATGTTTTTTGGATATATTTTGGGCTTTTATCTGGATTTTTTATGTTTTTAAATTTTAAACCTCCCGGCGGCATTTAAAATTCCCAAAAAACCGATTATTATTATTATTATTATTATCATTATATATATACCTGTACTCATATATTATTATAATATATATATATATATATATATATATATATAGATATTATATATATTATATATATATATATACCTATACATATATATATATACTATACATATATATATAATATCATATATATATATATAATATATATATATTATCATAATATATATATATATATATATATTTCATGTATATATCTCCCTATATATCTATATCTATCTATCTATCTATTTATCTATCTATGTATCTATCTATCTATGTATGTATGTATGTATCTATCTGTCTATCTCTCTCTCTCTCTCTCTCGTCTCTCTCTCTCTCTCTTCTCTCTCTCTCTCTCTCCCATATAGATATATTATATATAATATATAGGGCATGTATCATGACACAGACACAAAAACACACACGGAAAGAGACACACAAGTAAACACACACATACACATATACATGTGTTTACATATATAAGTTATATATATATATAGATAGATTATAGTAAAAAGAGATACTAAAATAGACAGATATATAGATAAATACATAGATGATAGAAACATGGCTAAAAAAATGTATATATAGAAAGACAAAGAGATAGATAGATATATATTCATATATACATATATAAACATATATACATAGATATGAATATACCTATATATATATACCATATATATATATATATATATATTAATATATATATATATATATATATATATTATAATATATATATGTATGTGTGTGTGTGCCTGTGTATGTGTGCATGTATATGTGTATATCTATCTATCTATCTGTATATATATGTGTGTGTGTGTGTATATATATATGTATATATATATATATATATATATATATATATATATTATATTATATATATATATAATAATAAAGATATATAGAGAGAGAGAGAGAGAGAGAGAGAGAGAAAAGTGTATAAATATCTACATATCTACATATATGTATGTGTGTGTGTGTGTGTGTGTAAGTGTGCGTGTGTATTTATTTTTGTATATATACATATGCATATATATATTTATATATGGATATACGTATATAAATATAAGATTTTGTATTACGTATTTTTATGTAGGTATGTGTGTGCCTCTGTGCGTTCGTGCGTATGTGTTTGTCGGCTATCTGTGTAATCAAACGTATGTTAACCTAACCTAACGAAACTGCACCTAACCTAAACCATCGCTACTTAACCTAACCTAACGGTACTTAACGT
>NW_023662438.1:162097-192097 GCF_015228065.2 Penaeus monodon | reverse complement strand
GTAGGTTGCAAGCAACCCACGACCAAACTCACGACGGCGTTCCACAATTACTCGAAGCGCTAGTATATGGTCTATCGTGGACTTGCCAGGAGTAAATCCAGACTGCTCCGATCTCTGATGCCTCAGTAGGTGGTTGCGAGTCCGTTTCAGAAGGGTGTGGGCGAGAACCTTGCCTGGTATGCTGAGCAGTGTAATGCCACGGTAGTTGCTACAATCCCAACGATCCCCTTTCCCCTTCCAGAGAGGGATGACCACGCCCCTCAGCAGGTCAGGGGGAATGGTACCAGACTGCCAAATGGCAGTCAGGATTGTATGCAGGCTCCGAGCCATAGGTTCACCCTCAGCCTTTAGCAGTTCAGCAGGGATATCACATATGCCTGCAGCTTTCCCACTCTTGAGCTTGGAAATCGCCATCCCAACCTCTGTTAGGGAAAGAGGTTCCTCGCTGATGGGTGGGTTCGGCACAGGCACTGTGACATCGCTTGCATCCAAGCTAACTGTTGGAGGGTCTACCTGCTACAACTGCTCAAAAATACTCAGCCGTTGGGCTGAGTTCACGGACCCCAACATGATCTGAGATGATCCGTCCATCCGCTGATCGGACTGCAGTCATCTGTGAGGAGGGCTTAAAGTTCAGCTTTCTCAGGGCTTGGTAGGCAGGGCGAAGGTCATTTACCAAAAAATGGCCTTCAACCTCCTCAGCAAGATTCCTGATGAACTGTTTCTTGTCCCTTCTCAGCAGTGTCCGAGCCCTACGCACCATGGAGCGACGCAAGACTTGATTACCATTCAGCCGAGCCTTGCGACACGCTTCAGTGGCCTCTAATGTCTCCAGGGAGATGGAATTCTGCCTTGCCCTCGGGCGTACGCCAACGGACTCCTGAGCTACTTCGAGTGTTACGCGTTTGAAGAGCTCCCACAGAGCAACTGGATCCATAGACACACACACACAAACACACACAAACACACATATATACACACACGTATAATATATATAAATATAATATATAATATATATATATATTATATATATTATATATATATATATATATATACTATATATATATAGTATGTATATAATATCATATATGTATATATATATATATATATACATATATATATATATATATATATATATATATATATATGTATATATGTATATATGTATATATATATACATATAAATATATTGAGAGAGATAGAGACAGATAGAGAGAAAAAGAGAGAGATACATACATATATATGTGTGTGTACATATATATACATAGATATTTATACGAACTTTATATAATTATATATATATTTATACGAACTTTATGTACTTATATATATATATATATATATATATATATATATATATATATTATATATACATATATATATACATACACTACACAGTGACACACACACACACACACAACACACACACACACACACACACACACACACACACATATATATATATATAGATATATATGATATATTATATATATGATATATATATATATATATGATATATATATATATATATTATATAATATATATTATATATATAGATATAATACTATATATATATACGATATTATATATATATAGTATGATATATATAATATATATGCATATATATATATATATATGATATATATATTATATATATATAATATATATATATATTATATATATATATTCTATCTACACACACACCACACACACACACACACACACACACACACACACACACACACACACACACACACACACACACACACACATATATATATATATA
Source organism: Penaeus monodon (assembly GCF_015228065.2). Taxonomy (NCBI): domain Eukaryota; kingdom Metazoa; phylum Arthropoda; class Malacostraca; order Decapoda; family Penaeidae; genus Penaeus; species Penaeus monodon. The sequence continues at coordinate 190,311 of NW_023662438.1, read as the reverse complement.
TATATATATATATATATATATATATTATATATATATATATATATATATACATATCTAACACACACACACACACACCACACACACACACACACACAACATATATATATATATATATATTATATATATATAATATTATATATATATATATATATAATATATATATGTATGTATATGTATGTATATATGTGTGTGTGTGTATTGTGTGTGTCTATATATATTTATAATTATCCTGTTATATATATCTATATAAACTAATTGTGGGTATATGTATATATATATATATTATATATATAATATTTTTTATATATATATATATATATATATATATATATATATATAAATTTTTAGGTTCATGTTTATTATTTTTTTAGGTTCATGTTTGAGCCGCCGTGGTCACAGCATGATACTTAATTGTAGTTTTCATGTTGTGATGATCTTGGAGTGAGTACGATCAAGCCCTTGCAATGATCACCCTCACTGAGGATAATCGAGAACATAGGGAGGATGGTGAGCAGACATACAATCTGGTGTACCTTGACCAGACCCAACGCCAGGAACTAAGGGACCTCCTATATCGCTACCAGGTCCTGTTTGATAGGGGGAAACTGCAATTGGCCATATACCAGGCATCCAACATAGGATCGAGACGGGGGATGCAGTACCAGTGTGCACCAGGCAATGGAGGCTCCCAGAAGCAACTCGTGAGCTGATACGGAAGGAGTGTGACACTATGCTCAGTGCGGGTGTCATTGAGCCATCCTCCTCACCGTGGCTCAGCCCAGTTGTCCTTGTATGGAAAAAGGGAGGTGCCCTATGCTTTTGTGTCGACTACAGAAAGGTCAATGCAGTCACCACCGCAGATACCTATCCCTTGCCCAGAATTGACGAAATGATAGATGAACTAGGCCCCACAGACACCTTCACCACACTTGATGCCAGAGCTGCTTATTGGAGTATTTATGTACAGGAGGAAGACCGAGCAAGACTGCCTTCTCTGATGGATATCGGCTATTCCAGTTTTGCCGACTACCCTTTGGACTTAGCACAGCACCCACAACATTCCAGAGGACCATGAATTTAGTCCTATCACCAGTCCTTGGACGTCACACACTGGTCTATCTGGATGATATTGTGGTTTACTCCAAGGGCTTTGCTCAACACTTACTGGACTTGGAGGAAACCTTGAAACTCCTAGTTGCCGCAGGACTCAAGCTAAATGCAGAGAAGTGCAACTTTGCAGCAACAACAATAAACTTCCTAGCTTTCACGATATCACCTGATGGTGTGGCACCAGATCACAGCAAAGTGGCAGCCATCGCAGACACTCAAGCACCCCGCACAGTGAAAGAAATTCGTAGGTTCCTTGGGGCTACAGGCTTTTTCCATCGGCATATTGAGGGGTATGCTACCATTGCCGCACCCCTTCATTTACTCCTTAAAAAAGGGCAGCATTGGAAATGGGATGTAGAGCAACAGCAAGCCTTTGAAAAGCGAATTATTTTAGTTACTTTAATTATTAGTATTATTGCCAAAAAAACATATTATAACTGTAATAATAACAATAATAATAATAATAATAATAAGTATAAATAATAATATAATAATCGCTATAATATTGTTATTATATATTATTGTTATTATTATCATTATTATTATTTTTACTGGTAGTTTAATTGTAAAAATAATTATTATAACAGTAATAGTTACAGTAATAACGATATTAATTAAAATAATGATATAAGTAATTATTATAAAACGTTATTTTTGTTATTATTATTGTTATTACTATTATTATTGTAGTTGTTATTAGTATAGTTGTAAAAATATATATTATAACTGCAATAATTGCAATAATAATGATAATAATTGCAATAATGATAATAATGATGATGATAATGATGATGATAACGATAATAATGATGATAATCATGATAATAATGATGATAATAACAGGAATTGTGTCCATATATAATGAAAAAGGTAAAAGAAAAAAAATCCCAAAAGTCGAAAAAGCGGCAAAATCTAGCGAAATATAGCTTTTTGAGAGTATACTCCAAAATGACGTTTTTTCCATTAATTTGATGATTTTGGCAATTATTAGGGTAATAATGATAATAATTACCAGAATTCTATTAATCATGACAATAATGATGATAAAAGTGTGAATAAAGAGAATTTGGATAAAGTTTGATAATTATTAATATCATTACTACCATCATTTTTATTATCATGAGTATCATTATCATTAATTATTATTATTATTATTATTATTATTATTATTATTATTATTTATTATTATTTATTAAGTATGATAATATAATAACAATCGTTATAGTATTGTTATTAATATTATTATTGTTATTATTATCATTATTATTATTTTTACTAGTAGTATAATTAAAAAAATAATTATTATAACAGTAATAATTACAGTAATAACGATATTAAGTAAAATAATGATATAAATAATTATTATAAAAAAGTTATTATTGTTATTATTATTATTATTGTAGTTGTTATTAGTATAGTTGTAAAAATAAAAATATATATTATAACTGCAATAGTTGTAATAATAATGATAATAATTGCAATAATGATGATATTGATGATGATAATGATGATAATGATTATGATACTGAGAATAATGATGATAATCATGATAATAATGATGATAATAACAAGAGTTGTGTCCATATATAATAAAAAAAGTAAAAGAAAAAAACTCCCAAAAGTCGAAAAAAGCGGCAAAATCAAGCCAAATATAGCTTTTTGAAAGTATACTCCAAAAGGACGTTTTATCCGTTCATTTGATGATTTAGGATATTATTAGGGAAAATGTAATAATTACCAGAATTCTATTAATCATGACAATATGATGATAAAAGTGAGAATAAAGAGAATTTGGATAATATTTGATGAGTATTAATATTATTACTATTATCATTATTATTGTCATTATTATTATTATTATTATTATTATTATTATTATCATCATTATTATTATTTGAATTATTAGTATTATTACTAAAAATATATTATAGCTATAATAATAACAATAATAATTAATAACAATAATAATAATAATAAGTATAGTAATCATACTAATCGTTATAATATTGTTATTAATATTATTATTGTTATTCTTATCATTATTATTATTTTTACTGGTAGTATAACTGTAAAAATAATTATTATAACAGTAATAATTACAGTAATAACGATATTAATTAAAATAATGATATAAATGATTATTATAAAACGTTATTATTGTTATTATTATTGTTATTACTATTATTATTGTAGTTGTTATTAGTTATGATAATGATGATGGTAATGATGATAATCATGATAATAATGATGATAACGATAATAATGATGATAATCATGATAATAATGATGATAATAACTGGAATTGTCTCCATATATAATAAAAAAGGTAAAAGAAAAAAAATCCCAAAAGTCGAAACTGCGTGAAAATCTAGCGAAATATAGCCTTTTCAGAGTATACTCCAAAATGACGTTTTATCCATTCATTTGATGGTTTTGGCAATTATTAGGTTAATAATGATAATAATTACCACAATTCTATTAATCATAACAATAATGACGATAAAAGTGAGAATAAAAAGAATTTGAATAACATTTCATTATTATTATTATTACTGTTATCATTATTGTTATCATTATTATTATTATTATTATTATTATTATTATTATCATTATTATTATTATTATTACTTTAACTATCAATATTATTTCAAAAAAATATATTATAACTAAAATATATTATTATTATAATAATAAGTATAATAATAATAATGATAATCATTATAATATTGTTATTAATATTATTATTGTTATTATTATCATTATTAATTATTATATAATTATTGTAAAAATAATTATCATAACAGTAATAATCATAGTAATAATTATTATAAAAACGTTATTATTGTTAATAATAATAATAATGACGAAAAAAATCCCAGAAGTCGAGAAAGCGGTAAAATCTAGCAAAATATAGCCTTTTGAGAGTAGACTCCAAAATAACGTTTTTTCATTCATTTCATGATTTTGGTAATTATGAGAGTAATAATGATAACAATTACCAGAATTCTATTGATTATGACGATTATGATGATAAAAGTGAGAAGAAAGAGAATATGATTATTAATATTATTACTATTATCATTATTATTATCATTATTATTATTATTATTATTATCATTATTATTATTATTATTATTATTATTGTTATTATTATTATTATTATTATTATTATTATTATTATTATTATTACTTTAATTATTAGTATTATTGCCAAAAAAATTTATCATATCTGTAATAATAACAATAATAATAATAATAATAATAATAATAATAATAATAATAATAATAATCGTTATAATATTGTTATTATATAATTATTGTTATTATTATCATTATAATTATTTTTACTAGTAGTATAATTGCAAAAATAATTATCATAACAGTAATAATTACAGTAATAACGATATTAATTTTAAAAATGATATAAATAACGTTATTATTGCTATTATTATTATCATTGTAGTTGTTATTAGTATAGTTGTAAAAATACATTTTATAACTGCAATAATTGCAATAATAATGATAATAATTGCAATAATAACGATAATAATTGCAATAATGATGATAATGAGGATGACAATGATGATAATGATGATGATAACGAGAATAATGATGATAATCATGATAATAATAATGATAATAGCTGTTGTGTCCATATTTAATAAAAAAGGTAAAAGAAAAAAAATCCTAAAAGCAAAAAAAGAGGCAAAATCTAGCAAAATATAGCCTTTTGAGAGTAGACTCCAAAATGACGTTTTTATCCATTCATTTGATGATTTTGGCAATTATTTTTGTAATAATGATAATAATTAAAAGAATTCAATTAATCATGACAATAATGATGATACAAGTGAGAAAAAAGAGAATTTGGATAATTTTTGATGATTATCAATATTATTACTATTATTATTATTATTATTATCATTACTATTATTATTATTATTATTATTATTATTATTATTATTATTAATATTATTATTATCATTATTATCATTATTATTATTATTATTATTAATATTATTATTATTATCATTATTACTTTAATTATTAGTATTATTGCCAAAAAATATATTATAACGGTAATAATAAAAAAAAAAATAATAATAAGTATAATAATAATACTAATCGTCATAATAATGTTATTAATATTATTATTATTTCTATCATTATTATTTTTACTGGTAGTATAATTGTAAAAATAATTATTATAACAGTAATAATTACAGTAATAACGATATCAATTAAAATAATGATATAAAAAATTATAAAAACATTATTATTGTTATTATTATTGTTATTACTATTATTATTGTAGTTTTTATTAGTATAGTTGTAAAAATATATAGTATAACTGCAATAATTACAATAATAAAGATAATAATTGCAATAATGATGATAATGATGATAATAACGATAATGATGATAATCATGATAAAAATGATGATAATAACAGGAATTCTGTTAAAAGGTAAAAGAAAAAGTAAAAGAAAAAAAATCCCGAAAGTCGAAAATGCAGCAAAATCTAGCGAAATATAGCCTTTTCTGAGTATACTCCAAAATGACGGTTTTTCCATTCATTTAATGATTTTTAAAAAAATTATTAGGGTAATGAAGACAATAATTACCAGAATTCTATTAATCATGACAATAATGATGATAAAAGTGAGAATGAAGAGAATTTCGATAACATTTGATGATTATTAATATTATTACTATTATAATTATCCTTTTCATTATTCTCAATAATAATAATAATAATAATAATAATAATAATAATAATAATATATTATTATTATTATTATTATTATTATTACTATTATTATTATTATTACTACTATTATTATTATTATTATTATTATTATTATTATTATTATTATTATCATTATTATTATTATTATATTATTATAATAATTATTATTATTGCTTTAATTACTAGTATTATTGCCTGAAAATATATTATAACTGTAATAATAACAATAATAATAATAAGTATAATAATAATAATATTGTTATTAATATTATTATTTTATTATTATCATTATTATTATTTTTATTAGTAGTATAATTGTAAAAATAATTATTATAACAGTAATAATTACAGTAATAACGATATTAATTAAAATAATGATATAATTATTATAAAAACGTTATCATTGTTATTATTATTATTATTACTATTGCTATTGTATTGTTATTAGTATAGTTGTAAAAATATATATTATAACTGCAATAATTGCAATAATAATGATAATAATTGCAATATTGATGATAATAATTGCAATTATGATGATAACGATGATGATAATGATGATAATGAGGATGATAACGAGAATATTGATTGTAATAATGATGATAATAACAGGAATTGTGTCCATATATAATAAAAATATAATAATAATAAAAATATATAATAAAATGTCGAAAAAGCGGCAAAATCTAGCGAAATACAGCCTTTTGAGAATATACTCTAAAATGATTTTTTTCCAATATTTTGATGATTTGGGCAATTATTTGGGTAATAATGATAATAATTAACAGAATTCTATTAATCATGACAATAATATGATGAAAGTGACAATAAAGAGAATTTTGATAACATTTGATGATTATTAATATTATTACTATTCTCATTATTATAATCATAATAATCATAATAATAATAATAATAGTAATAATAATAATAATAATAATAATAATTATTGTAATTATTGTTATTATTATTATTATTATTATTATTATTATTATTATTATTATTAATATTATTATTATCATTACTTTAATTATTAGTATTATTGCCAAAAAATATATTATAACTGTAATAATAATAATAATAATAATAATAATAATAATAATAATAAGTATAATAATAATATTAATAATCGTTATGATATTGTTATTAATATTATTATTGTTATTATTGTCATTATTATTATTATTTTTCCTGGTAGTATGATTGTAAAAAAAATTATACTAACAGTAATAATTACAGTAATAAAATAATGATAAAAAGATAATTCTTATAAAAACGTTATTGTTGTTACTATTATTTTTACTATTATTATTGTAGTTGTTATTAGTATAGTTGTAAAAATATATATTATAACTGCAATAATTGCAATAATGATGGTAATAATTGCAATAATGATGATAATAATTGCAATAATGATGATAATGATGACGGTAATAATGATAATGATGATGATGATGATAACGATAATATAAATGATAATCATGATAATAAGGATGATAATACCAGGAATTCTGTCCATATATAATAAAAAAAAGGTAAAAAAAAAATCCAAAAAGTCGAAAATGCGGCAAAATCTAGCGAAATATAGCATTTTGAGAGTATACTCCAAAATGACGTTTTTTCCATTCATTTGATGATTTTGGCAATAGTTAGGGTAATAGTAATAATAATCACCAGAATTAATCCTGACAATAATGATGATAAAAGTGAAAAAAGAGAATCTGGATAACATTTGATGATTATCAATATTATTACTATTATTATTATTATTATTATTATTATTATTATTATTATTATTATTATTATTATCATTATTATTATTATCATTATTATTATTATTATTATTATTATTATTATTATTATCATTACTTTAATTATTAGTATTATTGCCAAAAAATATATCATAACTGTAATTAAAAACGATAATAATATAAATAAGTATTATAAAAACTCTATTAATGTTATTATTATTGTTTTTACTATGAATATTGTAGTTGTTATATATTATAACTGTAATAATTGCAATAATAATGATAGTAATTGCAATAATGATGATAATAATTGCAATAATGATGATAATAATTGCAGTAATGATGATACTAATTGCAATAATGATGATAATGATGATGGTAATGATGATAATGCTGATAATGATGATGATAACGATAATAATGATGATAATCATGATAATAATGATGATAATAACAGGAATTGTGTCCATATATAATAAAAAAGGTAAAAGAAAAAAAATCCCCAAAATCGAAAAAGCGCCAAAATCTATCGAATATAGCCTTTTGAGAGTATACTCCAAAATGGCGTTTTTTCCATTCATTTGATGACTATGGCAATTATTAGGGTAATAATGATAATAATTACCAGAATTCTATTAAGAATGGCAATAATGATGATAAAAGTGAGAATAAAGAGAATTTGGGTAACTTTTGATGATGATGATGACTATTATTATTATTGTTATTATTATTATTATTATTATTATTATTATTATTACTATTATTATTTATTATTATTATTATTATTATTGTTATTATTATTATTATCATTATTATTATTATTATTATTATTAATATTATTATTATTATTATTATTATTGTTATTTTTATTATTATTATTATTATACTTTTTTTTTTCTTCTACTTCTTTCTTCTTCTTCTTCTTATTATTATTATTATTCTAATTATTAGTATCATTGCCAAAAATACATTATAACCGTAATATCAACAATAATTATAATAAGTATAATAATAATAATAATAGTAAATGTTATAATATTGTTATTAATATTATTATTGTTATTATTATCATTATTATTGTTTTTACTGGTAGTATAATATTAAAAATAATTATTATAACAGTAATAATTACAGTAATAACGATATTAATTAAAATAATGATAAAAATAATTATAATAAAAACGCTATTATTGTTATTATTATTGTTTTTACTATTATTATATTAGTTGTTATTAGTATAGTTGTAAAATTATGTATTATAACTTCAATAATTGCAATAATAATGATAATAATTGCAAAAGGATGAAAATAATTGTAATAACGATGATAATGATGATGGTTATGATGATAATGACGATAATAATAATAATAATAAAGAGAATTTCGATAATATTTGATGATTATTAACATTATTACTATTATCATATTATTGTTATTATTATTATTATTATTATCATTATTATTATTATCAGTATTATCATTATTATTTATTATTTATTTTTATTATCTATTACTTATTTATTATTATTATTATGTATTATAATTTATATAGGAGGAAGGAGGGGATATCATTTTTATTGTTATTGTTATTATTATTATTATTATTATTATTATTATTATTTCTTTTATTTTTTTTATTGTTATTATTACTTTTTTATTTGATACTTTAATTATTAATATTATTCCCAAAAATATATTATAACAGGAGGGAGAGAAAGAGGACTGTAAATAATAACGGAATAAGTAAAAACATCAATAATAGTATAATAATGATGAATACTAATAGATTGATAATATTTTATGAATGTTATTATATAATCATTATTGTTAATTATTGCTACGCCAGTGGGCTCTTTGTCTCTTGTGCGAAACATGTTTTAAGACAATGAACAAAGATGAACGCTGGGCTATAGTGTTACACATGAAGGACCATGGGCTAGAACATGACCGCAGCTAGGCTGCTGTGGCGGAGGTAGAGAGGAACAAGCCGTAGACGCGCAGTTGGGTGTCTGCTCCTGTGAAAGACTCCTCTGTGTGCCGCTTAGTGATACTGATATAAACCTGGTGGTTGCTCTGTTATACAGCTTGTATTGTGCTGTGTGACATGCTGGTTCTCCCTCTGTATTGTGGGCGCTAAGAAAAGTGTAGGCGGTAAATTAAACTATGTGTAAATAAAGAAGACTGTCATTTTGTGTTTACCTTTGCGTGGCCTTTGCTGACCTTCGCACTGGGCGTTTCCTCTCCTTGGTGTTCGGGGACACTGTGGTGTTCGGTGCTTATTGGAGCTGTCAGTGTTTCACAGCAATGCAGGTCGCCTGTGGATTGAACGCGCCGTCTGGCCTACGCTGGCCTTGTTTGGTGCAGGAGTTAGACTGGCGACGCTGCGTTAAGTCAATTGGTGTCTAGTAGTGGGATATTTGTCGATATTTGATCAGTGAGGAGCCGCCCGTATTATCATGTTCTCCAAAGATGCGGCACCATGGGGAGCAGATGAGCTATGACTGAGGCATTTCAACAGAGTGAGGTGTAAGCCGACAGATGGATCCTGATCAGCATGCCATGCTGGCGCGCTAGGTAGATTAGGAAATGACATCATAAGGGCAGAGAGCAGCACAGAGGGCAGCCACGAGCAAGGCGCACCATCTCCTCAGTCTGAGTATGTCTAGGAAGAGGCTAGAGGAACAGTCTGCCGACTTGTTGAGGTGCTAGACAGTAGCAATCTGCATCTGTGAAGATGGTAAACTCAGCTAGTGATGCATCTCAGACAAGGCCTGCTAATCATGCCTGAAGAGTGAACTGACGTAGGAGGTGCAGACTACTGAGGGCGAGGTTCAGGAGCTGAGGGAGGAAGTGAAGGCGGAGAAAAGGAGGCGGCGTCAGAGGTAGGAACGTTTGGGGCAAGCTAGACGAAGGCGACTGAGGTTCTGGCTTAACATAGATGCGCAGAGTGTCAGGTTTACTGGGTGTCTGCCTTGGCTCCGTGCAGGGAAATCCGTCGCCGGGCCTCGCAGCGTCGTGTCGAACCATGGTCGCTGGCAGAAGGCTGGGGGATCGGCCATGTCGGAACTCGCTCCCTTGTGGATATAGGATGGCGGGCAACTTCCGGGGGAGAGACTCGGACGCCGGCTCAATTCCGCGCCTCGTTGTCCTATAATGCCGTGCTTGGCGGCGCCGCGCCCTTGGCGTGTTGAGTTCACGGTCAGCGCGTTCATCCATGCCCTGCAGCCCCTTCGGCCTCCAGACATTCTGTGTAGGGGCTAGCAGCTGAGTATCGACGGGAAGGTGACGCTGGAGATGGGTGCTATATGTCGCACTCAATTTGAAATGCTTTGCATCTGGGCGCTAGGGCTGGAGGCAGGAAGAGTAAGGCCCTGGGCAGCTGGTAACAGCGCTAAGGGACCCCGCGGTGGGAAGTGTTGGCATCTGCGCCATCCAACATGCTTCTTAGCCGAACATGGCGTGGCTGGAGGCTTTGAATACGCCGTTTCTAGACACGTGAGCGTGGGCAAGCCGTAACACGTCCAGCTGGGCGGCAGGATCGTGGAGGCACTGCTAAGGAGGTCGTACCGCCTTGGGGGGCGGCTGCGGAATAGATGATCGTGGTCTGGCCCTCGATTCTTTGTGAACTGCTGGCCGCTTACAGGACCGGGGAGGGTCGACCGATCAGGAGCCTGGCAAATCTACGTCAAGGCGAGGCGAGCACCCTATGCAGGACCTGCAGGTGGCGGGGGCGCTGGCGAGGCCTTGGAGTTTCTGAGGCCTTCCTGAAGGGCAATCGAAAGAATACCTATTGGCTACGGGCCTAGCTGGGCTGCAGCCCCGCCATGACTTCCTGGGGGACGCGGGACGGCTAAAGTGGAGAAGATAGGGGCATGTGATGAGAGGTGATCCCGAGCAGCTTTTTCCAAGGCATTGTGTTGGGGAGCTGTGGTAAGGAAGACAGGCACAGATGTAGTTCGTTGTCTGAGGGAGCGAGTAACACATCTCTCTCAACCTGACGGTTCATTCTAATGCCTTGCACGTCCAGTGATAACATTGCTGGCAAGGGACTGTGGCCTTAGGTATGGTCAGCATCCGATGGCATGTCCTAAGGGCTAAGAAGTGGTAGCAGGAGAGAGAAACCGGAGCAGGCTGAGAAGGGGGTCGAAGGCGCCAGCGTCCTCGGTGATCCTGCGGGCCCAGGGGGACGTGGGTAATCTGCCCGTCGAACGCAGCACGATGGCAGTTGGATGGCTCAGTTAAAATATGGGCCAGTGCCATGCCTGGCTGCACAGTGACAGTGGTTTCACTGGTCTGAGAACACGCCTAGTGCGGCCTGATAGTTGGCCAGTTTTTCATGGCGACTTCAGACCAAAAGCCACAGAGACTTGTGGTGTCACGGGGCGGCATTGTGTGCAGACTCAGGGGCTTTGCAGTGGCGGCTCGTTTATTTGGCGTAGGGCAGCACGGATGCAGCGGCTGCAACGGTGTATGTTGGCCGCATCTGGACGAGCACTCTTGCTGGCCTGATCTAACCTGATGCAGATTTAAGGGCGTTGTGTCGACCTTGGACGAGAGCTGGTGGGTGCACTGTGAAGATGTGCCTTGGCTTCCAGAATGGTTGGCTGTGACAGTAGTAGTTACGGTCTGACGCGTACTGCGAGCGCTTGCCAGCCTCAGGACAAGTCTAAGAGATCCGGTGTCACTGTGTCAGTAGTGATAGCTTGGAGTAGAGGGGCCTGCGTGGAGTCGGCCATCCAAAACCTGCAGCTGGCTGATAGGCGTAGGAGGTTGGGGCGGAGGCCTTGTTGTGAGCCAGGGGAGCGGTGTTAAGTTATCGCAGTGTGGATTAGCCACCTTCATCGGGCGATAAGGTCCGCAGAAGGAGTGCCGAGCTGGTGCAAAGGCTGGGCTGCTTGTGAGAGTAATGTGGAGCTTCTCATGAAGATCGTCGGAGCGAGAGATTGTGTTGGTTGTGGGCCGGTTGTCGCTAACTTCCTCTGGCGGCGCTTAGACGCACCGGCTGTGGCTACCATGGGCGCAGGAGAGGCTACTGCGCTGGGTGGTCGCATGTGTGAAGAAAGAGTATAATGCTAGGCTTCCAAGCTAGCGCGATGAGGATCGTGCTAGAGCTCTGTCGGCGATATGAGGATCGTAGCATTTGGACTGGTGTGGCAGCGGATGCAACTTACGTTCCATGTGACCAATGAGCCAGGTTCTATGGAGGGGCCTAGTGAGATACCCTACTGGTGCCCGGGCTGCCAAATGTCTACCGCCGTCCGAACACACCTTCCTCCAGAGCGACTGCTCGGCAGCGGAGAGCGAAGTAAAGCCGCAGCTGGATGAAATTTTTTTGTGTTATCTGAGAACTATTTTCAATTAAGGTATAGCTTTAGTTTGAAAAGAATTTTGTTGTTGCTTGGGAGAACGTGAATTTATTATTTTAAATTTTGCTATTAGTTTGTTTCAGGTTAGGTATGTGGTCGATCTAGTCAGGAACGGGTCGTCTGCTTGATTAGGGGGGGATAGTGCTATCGGCCATTGGGTGTCTTTGTCTCTGTGCGAAACTGTGTTACATGAAAGGATGACCTTGGGCATGTGTTAGACATGAAGGACCTTGGCAACTGTACGTCACGCTGCTGTGGGGGAGCGGAGGAGCGGAGTAAGCATAGGCGGCTAGTATTACGTAGGGGGCGTTTAGGTGGCTGTCTCCTGTGAAAGACGCTCGGTGTGTGCGCTTGTGATCTGATATAAAATCGCTGTTTGCCTACTGTTATAAGGTCTGTATATGTGGCTGGTGACTATGCTGTTTCGGCGGGCTCCCTAGTATTTGGCCTATATAAAAAGTGTACGGGTAATATAACTTGTGTTTAAATTTATAGAGGAAGACTGTGCATTTTGTTTACATTCGTGACAGCTGCCTCGCCCGTACTTTGGCGGTTTCTCTCGCTGTGTTCTGGGATACGCTGTGGGTGGTGCGGTGGGGGCGCTCTTGGAGGCTGTTCAGTGTATCACAGACTCCCTGTGGATAAACACGAGAAGAAGAAAGGCGCCGCTGCCTTATCCTGCGCTTGTGTTGTGGCTAGAGAGAAACGAGGCGACGCGTAAGCATTATTTATCATTAATTATTATTTTCACTTGTAGTGTAATTGTAAAATAATTATTATAAACATCAGTTAATTACAGTAATAATGGATATTAATTAAAATAATGATTGATAAATGAATTTATTACTATAAAACCTGGTTTATTATTGTTGATTTATTTGATTGTTCTTAACTATTCAATAACTTTAGTTGTTATTATTATAGCTCGTTGTAACAAAATATGTATTATAGACTGTAATCAATAATTATTACAATAATAATGATATATAAATGCAATAAAATGATGATGAATCATAGCAAAAAATGATGACAATAATTGCAATACGATGATGATAAATGTGATGGTATAATGTATAAATGACTGCAAATGAGATGATTAACGATAATACGGTGATAAGTTAATTATTAGTAATGATGATGACATAACGATGGAATTGTGTCCATTATATATTAAATAAGGTTAATTAAGAAAAAAAATTCCCAAAATTCTTAAAAGGCGAATCTAGCGTAAATATAGCCTTGAGGGGTATTTTTTTTTGAGGAGTTAGCTCGAAAATAGCGTTTTTCCCAGTTCATTTGTATAGTTTTTGGCAATTATTATGGTAATAATTAAATATTACATGAATTACTATTAATCATGACGAGTAAGGTGTATGATAAAAGTGAGTATATAGACTAACTTGGATATACATTATGGATGATATTAATATATTGATTAATTATTTATTATTATCATTATTATTTATTATTATTAGCTTTATACTATTATATATTAATTGGCAGAGATAAAATATATTATAACTGTTATTAATAAACAATAACTAATAGTTCATAATTAATAATAATAATAATAATAATAATAGTTATAAATATTTGTTATCTAATATTATTATTGTTTTATTATGTCATTAGCTGTTATTTTTAGCTAGTAAAGCATAATTGTAATACTACTTATTTATAACAGTAATACTGTTAGGCAGTAATAAGATACTTAGATTAAAATAATGATATATGAAAAATTTTATAAAACGGTATTGTTATTTTTATATTGTTTTTTAACTATCCTTTATTCTAGTTTTTAGTATGTGATCAAGAAGAGTAAGATGCATTGTAAAAATTATATTATAAGCTGGCACTGAATTAGCATTAATAATGTGATCAATAGATCTGCAATAATGATGATATAATTGTAATATAATGATGTATAATAATGATAGTAATGCTGATAATGATGATGAGAATAACGATAATAATTATGATTATCAAGATAATAAGTGATTGATAAACCAATTGGAATTGTTGCAATATAGAAGATAAGAAAAGGTAAAGAAAATAAAAATCCCAAAGTCGAAAAATAAAGTCGATGACCGCCAAAAATCTATCGAAATATTAGCCTTGGAGTATAACTCAAAAGGATGATTTTTTTCATGTTGTATGATATTTGGTAATTATTGATGTAGATGATAAGAAGTTATACTCGTATGCTATTAATGCTTGAAATAATATATCAAAGATATAAAGAGAATTTGATAACGATGTGATGTTATTATAATTATTGAACCCTTAGCATGATTAACAATCATTATTATTATCATTATTTTGGTATGATTGTTATTATTATTATTATTATTATTATTTTATTATTATTATTATTTTATTATTATTCATTTAATTATTTCGTTTAATAAAATATATATATGGATAAATTACTTAAAGCTGCAATATAGTAACAATAATATAATAATAATATAGCTTATGAATACTAATAATACTAATGCACTATAATAATATTATTAATAATATTAGTGTTATTATTATCATGATTATTTTTTTACTGGTATGTTTTAATTGTAAAATATAATTCTTTATAAGACTTTTATATAGTTACAGTAGATGAACGATATTAATTAAAATATTAAATAACTTATTATTATGAAAGATGGGGGGGGGAAGGGTATTTAACGATATGTATTGTTATTATCATTATTGTAGGTGTTATTTCAGTATATGCAAGTTGTAACATAATATCTTTATACTACACATAACAGTGTACTGATACATCACTAATTATGCTAAATAATGTAATAATGCATGATGATAGTCAATTGCAATGAATGATGACATACTACCCAAAAGTGACATTTTTCTCCATTTCCTGTTGCTGATTTTGGCAATTATATAGGGCTAATCATGATAATATATTACGTAGCAATTCTATTTAATTCATGACAATAATAATGGGTTAAGAAGTGAGAATATAGAGTAATCGTGGATAAGCATCGATGAATTATATACTTATATTATTATTATTATTATTATTATTATTATTATTATTATTATTATGGATAATTATAATCTATACTTATTATTATTATGTATTATGTATTATTTAATTATGTTATTATTATTATTATTATTATTATTAGGCTTTAAATTATTAGTATTATTGCCTATAAAATATAATTATAACTATAATAATAATAATAATATAGATAGTAATACTATGATTATATTTATATACAGTATGATAGATAAATATATAATAATATCTTTATAATATTGTTATTAGTATTATCTACTGTTTTATTATCTATTATTATGTATTGGTTACTTGTAGTCTAATTGTGATATAAATAATTATTATAATGAAACAGTCAATTAATTAGCAGTAATAAACGATACTTAATTAAAATAATGAGGATAGAATAATCATTATTATAAAGTTTTATTATTAGTTATTATTATTGTCTTTATTGTAGCTGATTTTGAAGAAGGTAAATAGTTGTAAAAATTTCTATGTATTATATAAGCTGGCATATAATTTGCAATATAATAGATGATTAGTGATAATATGAAATGAATGATTGATAATGATAAATGGTTAATGATAGAATAAATAGATGATTAGATCATGATAATAAGTTTGATGATAATAAACAGGGGGGCAATTGTGTCCATTATATGTATTATAAAAAAGTAATAATTAAAAAAAGATCACCAAAATTCGAAAAAAAGCGGCATAAATTCTAGCGTATATATTGGCTTTGAGAGTTAAACTCCGAAAATGACTTGTTTGTTTGCATTCATTTCATGATTTTGGCATTATTATTGGTTTAATGATAATAATGTACATTTCAGGGTTTGTGTTTCATGACATAATGCATGATATAGTGAAATAAGAAAATTTGGATAACATTTAATGATTATTATTGATTATTACTATATCATTATTATTATTATCATTATTATCTTATTATGTTATATTATTATTATTATTATTATTATTATTATATATGCTCTTATTATTAGTATTGTTTGCCAAATATTTATAAACTGTAAATAAATAACAATTAAAATAGAGTATTACTAATAATACTAATAATACTATTTAATACTCGTTACTATTATTATTGTTATTATTTCATTATTATTCTTTTGAAAAACTGGTTTAGCGATGAATTGTATAAGTTAATAATCATTATAACAGTAATATCTAGGCAGTATACGATGAAAATCTTAAATATACGATATAATATATTATTTATAAAAACGTTATTATTGTTATTATTATTATTGATTAGCTATTATTATTGTAGAGCTGTTCATTAGTATATATCTGTTGTACAGAATAAGTATATTATAGAGCTGGAATGAAATTGCATCAATGATGATTACTGCATAATTTGCAATAATGGATGATGAATTATAATGTAATGATGATGATAGAGACGATAATAATGATAGATATTATCGATGATAATCATGATGATATACAGGAATTGTGTTCTAATAAAAATAGAAGAAAAAATAAAGAAAAAAAAAAATACGGCCCAAGAGTCGAAAAGCGGTGCTAAAATCAAGCTAATATATCCTTTGAGTAGTATATCTCCAAACATTACGTTTTTCATTCATAATATGATTTTGGCATATTATTAGGTTAATAATGAGAATAATTTCGCAATAATTTTATTAATAAGAACAAAAAAATGATGATAAACGTGAGATTAAAAAAGTGGATAATTATTAATGTATTGACTATTTATCGATTATTATGATTATTATCTATTACATTTCTTATTATTATTAATTATTAGTTATTATTATTATTTATTGATTATTATTATTATTATTACCTACTACTAAAAACTACCTCTAGCTGACTAACTATTATTATGTGATCACATTATTATTATTGATTATTGATTCTTACTTAGATTGATTAGTATTATGTAGTCAAAAAATATAGTATTATAATCATGTAATAATAAAATAGAATAATTTAATGAAGTACTAAATAGATAATATATTAATAGCGTAATTCGTTATAATTATTGTTATTAATAATATTCAATTGTTATTATCATTATTAATATTTTTATTGGTATGTATAGATTGTAACAGTAATTAATTTATAACAGTAATAATTACAGTAAGATAGAACGATA
The DNA here is from genome assembly GCF_015228065.2 of Penaeus monodon. NCBI lineage: Eukaryota > Metazoa > Arthropoda > Malacostraca > Decapoda > Penaeidae > Penaeus > Penaeus monodon. The sequence continues at coordinate 172,169 of NW_023662438.1, read as the reverse complement.
TTTAAGTAAAATAACTGAGATGATATAATTATCATTAAAAAAGTATTGATTGTTATTATTATTGTTATTTACTATATTATTTGCATGGGTTTATTTAGTATATTTGTTAAAAATATATATCATGAACTGGGCAATATATTGCTAATTAATAACGATAATAATTGCATAATGTGATAAATTGTGATGAAATGCTAGATGATGATAATGATGATGATAACGATAATTAATGGATGATAATGATCGATAATATTATGATTAATCGCGTGACTGTGTCGGCTTATAATAATTAAAAAAAGGTAAAAGAAAACAATGCCGGCGAAAAGTAGATGACGAGGCAAAATCTAGCAACAAATATTGCTTTGAGAACATATACTCCAAAATGGTTTTTTTCCAATGCATTTGATTATTTTAGCAATTCCTTTGGTAATATATGATTTTACCAAAATTCTATAATCACAATCGATGACAATAATATGGATGGAAAAGGTGAGAATAAAGAGAATTTTGGATAACTATTGATGATTATTAATAATATATTACTATTATAATGAATCATTATATATTATTATTTTTAAAAATTTGTTTTTATTTTATTATTATTATAATCCCTTATATTTATTGTTATATATTGATTATTTATTGTTATTCTTATCATATTGTTATTATTATTACTATTAATTATTTAGTATTATTAGGCGTATATAATATATTAGTAACTATATTATAATCACACAATAAATAATTAAAATAATACGTATAATAATAATGAATAATAATGCGTATGATATTGATATTAGATATTCTTTATATATTATTATTGATTATTTTATTATAATATGATTATTTCATTATTATTTTTTATTGGTAGTATACTTGTAACATATATTATTATTATAGGACATTGATAAAGGTAAGTAATAGACGATTATTAATTAAGAATAATGATAAAAAATTAATTATATATATAAAACGTATATATAGATTAATATTGTAATACATTGGAAAAATAATAATAATAATTACATATCTATGATTGATATATAATTGTAAAATGATCGATAGATGATGGTAGATGATGATGATACCTATATATAATGATGATAGATCATGATAAAAAAGTATGATAATAGACAGAATTTATGATCCAAATATATTATATACTTATATACTTTAATTGATTAGTATTATCTTGGCCAAAAAATATATTAGTGAACTGTATAGACTTAAACAATCTTAAGCATATTCTTATTTAATTGTAAGTATAATAAATAATAATATCTAAATACTAATCAATTGTTATACTCTTGTTATTATTATTTATTATTGTATTGATCTATCATATTATTAAGTTTTAGGCTGGTAGTATAAAAATATTAAACAAATTATTATTATTAGCAGTAATAATTGAGCAGTAGAAAGCGATTATTAAGTTAGAATAATGATGATTAAATATCATAATTATTATGAAAGCTTTATTTATGCTTTAGTCTTATTGTTATTACTATCATTATTGATGTTGTATAGTAGTATAGTGGCGTTAAATAATATATAATTATAAACTGCATAGGTTGCATTAGTTTATGATAATAATGTGCAATAATGATGATAATAATTGTAATTAATGACTATTTATATAAATTATAGGTATGAGGTAACTGATGTTTAATGATTGATTTGATAACGATAAAATAATGATGATTAAATGACGATAGATTGTCCAATATATATTATAAAAGAAGGTAAAAGGTATTACAAAAATCCCAGAAATAACTCACAAAGCTTCGTCAAGCAGTAGCAAAATCTATCGAAATATATCGCCTTTGAGTGTATATTTGCGGCACAAAGGATTTTGGGGGGGTTTGAAAAAGTTATTTATGATTTTGTATTATTAGTTGGAATGATAATGAATTACCATTCAATTAATGCATGACAGGAGTAATGAATGATAAACAGTGAGAAAGAGTAATTTGGGATAACATTTAAATGATTATTAACTATTATTCAACGTCTATTAATTATTATTATAATCATTATTATTATTATATATTTTTTAATAATTATTATTATTATTATTAATTTTTATTATTTCTTTAATATATTAGTATTTTTTCCAAAATATATGATAAGCCTGTATATAGTAAGGCAATATATTAACATAATGAGATCCACTAAAGTAGAATAATATATAATCACTAATTCACTTATATATGGTTATTCAGTATTATTATTGTTTACATTATTTCTTATTATAATTTTAACTGTAATCAAGTTGTAGAATAATTATTATAACTACAGTTAAATTAATGAGCAGTAACTAACGAATATATTAAATTAATATATGATATCAATTAGATTTACTTATGAATTACGTTATTTATTGTTATTATGCACTTTGTTTTTATTATTTATTGTTATTTTTTTTTTTTGTTTTTTTTGTTTTATTAGTTATAGTTGTAGACATATAACCTATTATCTTACATGGCAATTAATTGATATAATGATATATATAATGGCAATGTTATGATGGATACACACGCAGAAATGGACAACGATTTTTCTCGGCATCATTGATGATTTTTGGTCGATGTTATTAGGGTATATGATTAATTAAATTACTAGGAATTACTTCGTTTAATGCAATGACTAATAATGATGATAAATAGTGAGATGATGAGGAGAATCAGCGATAACATTCGTATGATGAAGATGATGATGGATGATGTATGATGATGATGTTTTATAGATGATGTATGATAAGATGCTGATGATGATGATGATGATGATTATTTATTATTCTTACTTATTACTATCGATTCATTATTATGCATGATTCTTATTCTTATTCTTCATTCTTATTCTATTATCTACTTATCACTATCTATTATCATTATGCATTATCAGTATCATTATCATTATTCATTATCCTTATTATTATTATTATTATTATTATTACTTAATTATTTATTATTATCATAGCCAAAAATATATTACAACTGTAATAATAGCATTAATAATAATAATAATAATAATAATAAAAATAATAATAAAATATAAAAATAATAATAAACTAATCGTTATAATATTGTTATTAATATTTCTACGTTATTATTATCATTATTATCATTTTTACTGGTAGTATAATTGGAAAATATAATTATTATAACAGTAATAATTACAGTAATAACGGGTATTAAATTAAATAATGAGATAAATAATTATCATACAAATTTATTATTGTTATTTTTATGTTGATACTGCTTACGGCCAGTGGGTCTTTGTCTCTGTGCGAAACATGTGTTAACATGAAAAGGAGGGCCTGGCATGTGTTAACATGAAGGGACCTGAGCAAACATGACGCAGCTGGCTGTGAGAGGAGGAGCGGAGGAACAAGCGGGGAGACGCGTTGGGTGCTGCTTCCTGTGAAGACCTCGTGTGTGCCCTGTACCCCGGAAAAACCTTTTGTTGCCCTGTTATAAACTGTATCGTGCAGTGTGACATGCTGGTTTCCCCCCCTGTATTGTGCCTATAGAAAAATGTACGGGTAAATAACTTGTGTAAATAAAGGAAAGACTGTCATTTTGTTTTTTGTATTTCGTGCCCTGCCTCGCCACTTGGCGTTTCCTCCCCCTGTGGTGTTCTGGGACGCTGTGGTGCTCGGTGCCTCTTGGAGCTGTTCAGTGTTTACGACCCTGTGGATAGTCACGCCGTCTGCCTAGCCTGGCCTTGTGTTGGTGGCAGAGAGACGAGGCGGCCGGGGTAACAATACTATTATTATTGTAGCTGTTTTTTAGATAATTGTAAAAATATATATTATAACTGATATAATTTCAATAATAATGATAATAATTGGAATAATGATGATAATGATGATAGTAAGTTAATGATGGGTAAAATGATGATAATAAACAGGAATTGTGTCCATATATAAAAAAGGTAAAAAAAAAATCCCAAAGTCGTAAAAGCGGCAAAATCTAGCGCAATAAGACTTTAAGAGTATACTCGATAATGACGTTTTTATCCAGTCAGTTGTGATTTTGGGCAAATATTAGGGTAGCTTATATGGTAATTAGGTCCATGAAATTCATATTATAATGACTATAATACTGATGATAAAAGTGAGAATAGAAGAGTTTGGATAAGGCATTTGATGATTTATTATTACTTATTATTAATTATTATAACTTATTATTGATTATTATTATTTATTATTATTATTATTACTTATTATTTTTATTACTCTTAATTGTTTGAGTATTTATTGGCCATAAAATATCTTATATTAACTCGGAGGAGCTGAATAATACTAAGATGAGAATAAAAACAAGCAATTAAACTAATAGGTGATATCGCTGATTCTAATACTAATACTAATACTTATAATACTAGCTAATTATATATTATTGATTGTTATTATTAGTTTATCATTATTATTGCTTTTTTACTGGTAGTCCATAAATTGTAAAATACTTATAATAGTTCATAATTACAGTAATTAACGATTAAATAACTAAAAGAAATAATGAATATAAATAATTATACTATGTAAGAACTTATTTATTGATATTGATTAATTATATAGGCTTAATTATTGATTTAACTGTAATTTTAGTATAGTTGTATAAATAGTGTATTGATAAACCTGGCTTAATACTATGCAATAATAGATGATTAATGATAATTGTCCATAAATGATGATAAATAATTGCAATATGTATGATAATGAAGATGGTAATGATGATAGTTGATGATGTGTAATGATGATAATGATGATAATGCATGATGCTAACGATAATATGTATGATAGTAGTAATGATGAATAACAGGAACTGTGTCCTATATATTAATAAAAAAGGTAAAAGAAAGTAAATCGCGCATACTAGTAGAATCCAGGATGGTCTGAAGATTCTAGCGGAATATAGCCTTATTGAAGTATGCGCCAAAATGATTTTTTTTCGCATATCTATATTGTACTGATTTTATACAATTGATTTTGGTAATCAATGATAGTTAAATACGAAAGATTCTATTAATGTCATGACAATAATGATTCTACTAAAAGTGAGATATATATAAGAGTAATATGGATATACAACTTGATGATTATTAATAAATATTTACTATGTATTATTCTCATTATTAGTTATTATGTATTATTATTATTATATTATTATTATTATTTTTTTATTGATTATTATTATTGTTATTATTATTATTATTAATTATTATTATTATTATTCATTATTATATATAATATTATGTATTATTATGTATCATTATTATTATTATTATTATTAATTATTATTATTATTATTAATTATTATTTTATTATTATTATTGTTATTATTATTACTTTAATTATTAGTATTATTGCGAAAAAAAAATTGTAACTGTAATAATAACAAATAATAAATAATAAGTATATTAATAATAATACTAATCGTTATAATATTGTTATTAATATAATTATTGTTATTATTATCTTTATTATTATTTTTATTGGTAGTATAATTGTAAAACTAATTATTATAACAGTAATAAATAAAGTAATAACGATATTAATATAAATAATGATAAAATTATTTATCATAAAAACGTTATCATTGTTATTATTATTGTTATTACTATTATTATTGTAGCTTTTATTAGTATAGTTGTGAAAATATATATAATTGCAATAATTGCAATAATAATGATAATAATTGCAATAATGATGATAATAATTATAAAAATGATGATGATGATGGTAATGATGATGATAACGATAATAATGATGATAATCATGATAATAATGATGATAATAGGAGGAATTATTTCCAAATATATTAAAAAAAGGTAACAGAAAAAAATCCCAAAAGTTGAAAAAGCGGTAAAATCGAGCGGAATATACCCTTTTGAGAGTATACTCCAAAATGACGTTTTTTCCTTTCATTTGATGATTTACTATTATCATTATTAATATTATCATTATTATCATTACTATTATTATTATTATTATATTATTTTATTATTATTATTATTATTATTTTCATTATCATTATTATTATTTTTATTATTATTATTATTATTATTATTATTATTGTTATTATTATTATTATTGTTACTTTAATTATTAGTATTATTGCGAAAAAATATATTATAACTGTAATGATAACAAAAAATATTAATAATAAGGATAATAATAATAATAATAATAATATTTATAATATTGTTATTAATGATATAATTGTTTTATCATTTTTATAATTTTCACTGGTAGTATAATTATAAGAATTATGACAATAAAAATTACAGTAATAACGATATTTATTAAAATAATGATATAGCTAATTATTATTAAAACGTTATTATTGTTATTATCATTGTTTTTAAGATTATTATTTTAGTTGTTATTGGTATAGTTGTAAAAATATATGTAATAACTGCAATAATTGCAATAATAATGATAATAATTGCAAAATGATGATAACAATTGCAATAATGATATTTTTGATGATGGTAATGATGAAAATGTGTAATTTATGATGATAACGATAAAAAATGATGATAATAATCATAATAATATGAAAACCAAAATTGGCCATATTAATAAAAAAAGAAAAAAAAAAAAAACCCAAAAATTTTTAAAAATCTAGCAAATTCCCCTTTTGAGTATACCCCAAAAGAGTTTTTTTCCATTCATTTCGGGATTTCGGTAACTATTATTTGAAATAAGATATTACCAAAATTTCCCATTAATCATAAAAAAATGAGATAAAAGTGAGAATAAAGAGAATTTGGGATAACATTTGAGATTTTTAAATATTTTACTATTTCTTATTAAAATAAAATAATTAATTATTTTTATTATTTTTTTATTTTTTTATTTTTATTTTTATTATATTTTTTATTATTATTATTATTATTATCATTTTATTATCGTTATTTTTATTATTATTTTTATTATTATTATTTTTTATTATTACAATTTCATTATTAATATTATTATTATTACTTTAATTACTGGTATTTTGCCAAAAAAATTTTAAAAATTAAAATTAAAAAAATAAAATAAAAAAGAGTTTTGGAAACATTGATGATTAAAATTTTATTACTATCACATTATTATTATTTTTTAAATTATTATTATTTTTTTATTATTATTATTTTTATTTTTGTCATCATCTCATTTTATTATTTTATTTTATTATTATTATTATTTAAAAATTTAATAATAATAATAATTTATTTTAATATTATTATTATTATTATTATTTTTTTATATTAATAATAATTTTATTTTTTTTATTATTATTATTTTAAATTATTATTTCATTATTTATTATTATTTTTTTTTATTATTTTTACTTAAAATTTTAGTATTATTGGCAAAAATATATTATAACTGTAAAAAATAAAAGTAATAATATAAAAAACAAAATAATAATAATAAATCGTTATAAAATGTTATTAATATTATTTTGTTTTTTATTATAACTATTATTTTTTTTACTGGAGTATAATTTGTAAAAAAAACATTTAACAGTAATAATTAGAATTTTAACGATATTTTACAATAAGTAAAAAATAATTATTATAAAACGTTATTTTGTTATTATTATTTCTTTACTATGAATATTGTATTTGTTTTTAGTATTTTGTAAATTATATATTGAAAACTGTAAAAATTGAATAATAACGATAATAATTGCAAAAATGATGATAAAAAATTTAAAAATGATGATAATTGCAATAATGATGACAATGATGATGGTAAAGTTAAAAATTTTGAAATGATAATGATAACGAATAAATGATTATAATAATATAATAATGAGATAACAAAAGGAATTGCTTCTATATATAATAAAAAAGGTAAAAAAAAAAAAATCCAAAAATCGAAATAGCCGCAAAATCAGAGAAATATAGCCTTTTTGAGTAACTAAAAAATGAATTTTTCCACATTGATGATTTTGGCAATTTTAGGGTAAAAATGTAATAATTACCAAATTTTTTAAATCTCAATAATGAAAAAATAAAAAGAAAGATTTGGAAAACTTTTTGATGTTATTACTATATTAATTATTTTATTATTATTATTTTTATTTTTTCATTTTTATTTATTTATTATTTTTATTATTATTAATTATTATACAATTTTACATTTTTATTAACTTTTATTATTATTATTATTTTTATTATATTTTAAATTTTTAACATTATTATTTTTATTATTTTTATTATTATTATTATTATTACTACTATTATTATTGTTATTAATTTATTATTAAATTATTATTTTTAATTTTTTTATTTTATTATTTTATTAATAATTTATTAAAAATAAATTTAAATAAAAAATAATAATTGATAATAATAATAATAAAAATAAAAATAATAAAAAACCAAAATAATAAATAATTTTTTGAAAATAAAAATGATAATATTAATAAAATAATCATCATTTTTATCGAATTCTTTTTATTCTCATTTTTTATCATTTTTTTTTGCAAAATTTAATAATTCTTCAAATTATCATTATTACCATAAAAATTTGTTAATCATCAAAAATGGAAAAAACTTCTTTTGGAGAATCCCCCAAAAGGCTTATTTCGCTAGATTTTCCCGGTTTTCGACCTTTATGTTTTTTTTTTTACCTTTTTTTTATTATATATGGACACAATTCCTGTTATCATCATATTATCATGGTTATCATCATTATTACGTTATCATCATTATTATCGTTAACATCATCATTATCTTCATTATCATCATCATTATCATCATTACAATTATTATCATTATAATTTAAACATTTATAATATTTATTTATATCATTATTTTAATTAATATCGTTATTACTGTAATTATTACTGTTATAATTTTTTTTTCAATTATTCTATTAGTAATAATAATGATAATAATAACAAAAATAAAAATAATAATAATATATAAAAATAATAATAAAAAAGAAAATAATAAAAATGAAAAAAATAAAATAAAAATTTTAAAATAAAATAATAAAAAACAATGTATAACAAAATAATAAAAATATAATGATAAGTAAAATAATAAAATAATAATAATAAAAAAATAAAATAATAATAATAATAAATAATTTAAAGTAATATAATTAAAAAATCACAAATTACCCAAAATTCTTCATTTCATTTCACCTCATTATTGTCATGATTAAAAATTTTTGGGGAAATTATATCATTATTTACCCAATTTTGCTAAAAACATAAAAGAATGTAAAAACTCTTTTTTGGGTAACTTCAAAAGGATCTTTTCGCTAGTTTTCCCGTTATTCGACTTTTTGGGTTTTTTTTTTCTTTTCCCTTTTTTTATTATTCCTTTTTATTATCAGATCATTACATGACTAAAAATCTTATTATCGTTATATAGAAATTATCTATTCCCAATCTTTATTGCAATTATACATAATTATTGCTTATTATCATAATTGCAATTTACAAAATTATTCAATTTTTATCTTATTTTTTGCAATTTTTATCATTTTTATTAAAAAATTATTGCGTTTAAGAAATTTTTTTTAAAAATATACTAAAAAAAAATACAAAAATAAAATAACATAATAATAACAACAATAACGTTTTAAAATTTATTTTTTATATCATTTTTTTATATTAATATCGTTATTACTGTCATTTTTACTGTCATTTTTTTTTGGCAATAATAATAATTTAAGTATTAAAATAAAAAAATTTAATAATAAAAATAATGTAAAAATAAAAGATAAAATAACAAAAAGATAATAATAATAATAATAATAATAAAAATAGAAAATAAAAAATAAAATAATAATAATAATTTTAAAATAATAAATTTTGATATAGAAATAATTTTAATACAAAGTTATCCAATTCTCTTCATTCCACTTTTTCATTATTGTCATGATTAATGAATTTGGTAATTATTATCATTTTTACCCTAAAAATTGCCAAAATCATATAGAATGGAAAAATGTCATTTTTGGTATACTCCAAACGGCATTTTTCTCAGATTTGCGGCTATTTCGATTTTTGGATTTTTTTTTTTTACCTTTTTTTTTTGTATTAGAAAAATTTTTTGA
>NW_023662438.1:143597-161997 GCF_015228065.2 Penaeus monodon | reverse complement strand
ACTAATTTTGCCGTTTTCGATTTGGATTTTTTTCTTTAACTTTTTATTATATATGGACACAATTCCTGTTATTATCAGTATTATTATCATGATTATCATCATTATTATCGTTATCATCATTATTATCATCATTATTGCAATTATTATCATTATTATTGCAATTATTGCAGTTATAATATATATTTTTACAACTATACTAATAACAACTACAATAATAATAGTAATAACAACAATAATAACGTTTCCATTATAATTATTCATATCATTATATTAATTAGTATCGTTATTACTGTAATTATTACTGTTATAATAATGATTTTTACAATTATACTACACATAAAAATAATAATAATGATAAAAAACTATAATAATAATAATAATAATAATAATAATAATAATAATAATAATAATAATAATAATAATAGTAATAATATTGATAATCATCAAATGTTATCCAGATTCTCTTTTTTCACTTTTATCATCATTATTGTCAGGATTAATTCTGGTGATTATTATTACTATTACCCTAACTATTGCCAAAATCATCAAATGAATGGAAAAAACGTCATTTTGGAGTATACTCTCAAAATGCTATATTTCGCTAGATTTTGCCGCATTTTCGACTTTTTGGATTTTTTTTTTACCTTTTTTTTTATTATGTATGGACAGAATTCCTGGTATTATCATCCTTATTATCATGATTATCATTTATATTATCGTTATCATCATCATCATCATTATCATTATTACCGTCATCATTATCATCATTATTGCAATTATTATCATCATTATTGCAATTATTACCATCATTATTGCAATTATTATCATTATTATTGCAATTATTGCAGTTATAATATATATTTTTACAACTATACTAATAACAACTACAATAATAATAGAAAAAATAATAGTAACAACAATAACGTTTTTATAAAATTATCTTTTATCATTATTTTATTACTGTAATTATTACTGTTAGTATAATTTTTTTTACAATCATACTACCAGGAAAAATAAATAATAATGACAATAATAACAATAATAATATTAATAACAATATCATAACGATTATTAATATTATTATTATACTTATTATTATTATTATTATTATTATTATTATTATTATTATTATTATTATTATTACAGTTATAATATATTTTTTGGCAATAATACTAATAATTAAAGTAATGATAATAATAATATTAATAATAATAATAATAATAATAATAATAATAATAATAACAATAATTACAATAATTATTATTATTATTATTATTATTATTACTATTATTATTATTATTATGATTATTATGATTATAATAATGAAATAGTAATAATATTAATAATCATCAAATGTTATCAAAATTCTCTTTATTGTCACTTTCATCATATTATTGTCATGATTAATAGAATTCTGTTAATTATTATCATTATTACCCAAATAATTGCCCAAATCATCAAAATATTGGAAAAAAATCATTTTAGAGTATATTCTCAAAAGGCTGTATTTCGCTAGATTTTGCCGCTTTTTCGACATTTTATTATATATTTTTATTATTATTATATTTTTATTATATATGGACACAATTCCTGTTATTATCATCATTATTACAATCAATATTCTCGTTATCATCCTCATTATCATCATTATCATCATCGTTATCATCATAATTGCAATTATTATCATCAATATTGCAATTATTATCATTATTATTGCAATTATTGCAGTTATAATATATATTTATATATTTTACAACTATACTAATAACAACTACAATAGCAATAGTAATAATAATAATAATAACAATGATAACGTTTTTATAATAATTATATCATTATTTTAATTAATATCGTTATTATTGTTATTATTACAGTTATAATATATTTTCAGGCAATAATACTAGTAATTAAAGCAATAATAATAATTATTATAATAATATAATAATAATAATAATGATAATAATAATAATAATACTAATAATAATCAATAATGATAATAATAATAATAATGATATAATAATAATAATAATAATAACAATAATAATAATAATATTATTATTTTTATTATTATTATTATTATTATTATTATTATTATTATTAATATTGAGAATAATGAAAAGGATAATTATAATAGTAATAATATTAATAATCATCAAATGTTATCGAAATTCTCTTCATTCTCACTTTTATCATCATTATTGTCATGATTAATAGAATTCTGGTAATTATTGTCTTCATTACCCTAATAATTTTTTTTAAAAATCATTAAATGAATGGAAAAACCGTCATTTTGGAGTATACTCAGAAAAGGCTATATTTCGCTAGATTTTGCTGCATTTCGACTTTCGGGATTTTTTTTCTTTTACTTTTTCTTTTACCTTTTAACAGAATTCCTGTTATTATCATCATTTTTATCATGATTATCATCATTATCGTTATAATCATCATTATCATCATTATTGCAATTATTATCTTTATTATTGTAATTATTGCAGTTATACTATATATTTTTACAACTATACTAATAAAAACTACAATAATAATAGTAATAACAATAATAATAACAATAATAATGTTTTTATAATTTTTTATATCATTATTTTAATTGATATCGTTATTACTGTAATTATTACTGTTATAATAATTATTTTTACAATTATACTACCAGTAAAAATAATAATGATAGAAATAATAATAATATTAATAATAATAATAATAATAATGATAATAATGATAATAATAATATTAATAATAATAATAATAATAATAATAATAATAATAATAATAATAATAATAGTAATGATAATAATAATAATAATAGTAATAATATTGATAATCATCAAAAATTATCCAAATTCTCTTTTTTCTCACTTGTATCATCATTATTGTCATGATTAATTGAATTCTTTTAATTATTATCATTATTACAAAAATAATTGCCAAAATCATCAAATGAATGGATAAAAACGTCATTTTGGAGTCTACTCTCAAAAGGCTATATTTTGCTAGATTTTGCCTCTTTTTTTGCTTTAGGATTTTTTTTTCTTTTACCTTTTTTATTAAATATGGACACAACAGCTATTATCATTATTATTATCATGATTATCATCATTATTCTCGTTATCATCATCATTATCATCATTGTCATCCTCATTATCATCATTATTGCAATTATTATCGTTATTATTGCAATTATTATCATTATTATTGCAATTATTGCAGTTATAAAATGTATTTTTACAACTATACTAATAACAACTACAATGATAATAATAATAACAATAATAACGTTATTTATATCATTTTTAAAATTAATATCGTTATTACTGTAATTATTACTGTTATGATAATTATTTTTGCAATTATACTACTAGTAAAAATAATTATAATGATAATAATAACAATAATTATATAATAATAATATAATAATGATAATAATAATAATATAATAATAATAATAATAATAATAATAATATAATAATAACAATAATAATAATAATAATAATAATAATGATAATAATAATAATAATAATAATGATAATAATAATGATAATAGTAATAATATTAATAATCATATTCTCTTTCTTCTCACTTTTATCATCATAATCGTCATAATCAATAGAATTCTGGTAATTGTTATCATTATTACTCTCATAATTACCAAAATCATGAAATGAATGAAAAAACGTTATTTTGGAGTCTACTCTCAAAAGGCTATATTTTGCTAGATTTTACCGCTTTCTCGACTTCTGGGATTTTTTTCGTCATTATTATTATTATTAACAATAATAACGTTTTTATAATAATTATTACTATGATTATTACTGTTATGATAATTATTTTTACAATAATTATATAATAATTAATAATGATAATAATAACAATAATAATATTAATAACAATATTATAATGATTATCATTATTATTATTATACTTATTATTATAATAATAATATATTTTAGTTATAATATATTTTTTTGAAATAATATTGATAATTAAAGTAATAATAATAATAATAATGATAATAATAATAATAATAATAATAATAATAATAATAATAATGATAACAATAATGATAACAGTAATAATAATAATAATGAAATGTTATTCAAATTCTTTTTATTCTCACTTTTATCGTCATTATTGTTATGATTAATAGAATTGTGGTAATTATTATCATTATTAACCTAATAACTGCCAAAACCATCAAATGAATGGATAAAACGTCATTTTGGAGTATACTCTGAAAAGGCTATATTTCGCTAGATTTTCACGCAGTTTCGACTTTTGGGATTTTTTTTCTTTTACCTTTTTTATTATATATGGAGACAATTCCAGTTATTATCATCATTATTATCATGATTATCATCATTATTATCGTTATCATCATTATTATCATGATTATCATCATTACCATCATCATTATCATAACTAATAACAACTACAATAATAATAGTAATAACAATAATAATAACAATAATAACGTTTTATAATAATCATTTATATCATTATTTTAATTAATATCGTTATTACTGTAATTATTACTGTTATAATAATTATTTTTACAGTTATACTACCAGTAAAAATAATAATAATGATAAGAATAACAATAATAATATTAATAACAATATTATAACGATTAGTATGATTACTATACTTATTATTATTATTATTGTTATTAATTATTATTGTTATTATTATAGCTATAATATATTTTTAGTAATAATACTAATAATTCAAATAATAATAATGATGATAATAATAATAATAACAATAATAATAATAGTAATGACAATAATAATGATAATAGTAATAATATTAATAATCATCAAATATTATCCAAATTCTCTTTATTCTCACTTTTATCATCATTATTGTCATGATTAATAGAATTCTGGTAATTATTATCATTATTTCCCTAATAATATCCTAAATCATCAAATGAACGGATAAAACGTCCTTTTGGAGTATACTTTCAAAAAGCTATATTTGGCTTGATTTTGCCGCTTTTTTCGACTTTTGGGAGTTTTTTTCTTTTACTTTTTTTATTATATATGGACACAACTCTTGTTATTATCATCATTATTATCATGATTATCATCATTATTCTCAGTATCATAATCATTATCATCATTATCATCATCAATATCATCATTATTGCAATTATTATCGTCATTATTGCAATTATTATCATTATTATTACAACTATTGCAGTTATAATATATATTTTTATTTTTACAACTATACTAATAACAACTACAATAATAATAATAATAACAATAATAACTTTTTTATAATAATTATTTATATCATTATTTTACTTAATATCGTTATTACTGTAATTATTACTGTTATAATAATTATTTTTTTAATTATACTACTAGTAAAAATAATAATAATGATAATAATAACAATAATAATATTAATAACAATACTATAACGATTGTTATTATTATTATCATACTTAATAATAATAATAATAATAATAATAATAATAATAATAATAATAATAATAATAATAATAATAATGATAATGATAATGATAATAAAAATGATGGTAGTAATGATATTAATAATTATCAAACTTTATCCAAATTCTCTTTATTCACACTTTTATCATCATTATTGTCATGATTAATAGAATTCTGGTAATTATTATCATTATTACCCTAATAATTGCCAAAATCATCAAATTAATGGAAAAAACGTCATTTTGGAGTATACTCTCAAAAAGCTATATTTCGCTAGATTTTGGCGCTTTTTCGACTTTTGGGATTTTTTTTCTTTTACCTTTTTCATTATATATGGACACAATTCCTGTTATTATCATCATTATTATCATGATTATCATCATTATTATCGTTATCATCATCATTATCACATTACCGTCATCATTATCATCATTATTGCAATTATTATCATCATTATTGCCATTATTATCATCATTATTGCAATTATTATCATTATTATTGCAATTATTGCAGTTATAATATATATTTTTACAACTATACTAATAACAACTACAATAATAATAGTAATAACAATAATAATAACAAAAATAACGTTTTATAATAATTACTTATATCATTATTTTAATTAATATCGTTATTACTGTAACTATTACTGTTATAATAATTATTTTTACAATTAAACTACCAGTAAAAATAATAATAATGATAATAATAACAATAATATTATTAATAACAATATTATAGCGATTATTATTATTATTATTATACTTATTATTATTATTATTATTATTGTTATTATTACAGTTATAATATGTTTTTTTGGCAATAATACTAATAATTAAAGTAACTAAAATAATTCGCTTTTCAAAGGCTTGCTGTTGCTCTACATCCCATTTCCAATGCTGCCCTTTTTTAAGGAGTAAATGAAGGGGTGCGGCAATGGTAGCATACCCCTCAATATGCCGATGGAAAAAGCCTGTAGCCCCAAGGAACCTACGAATTTCTTTCACTGTGCGGGGTGCTTGAGTGTCTGCGATGGCTGCCACTTTGCTGTGATCTGGTGCCACACCATCAGGTGATATCGTGAAAGCTAGGAAGTTTATTGTTGTTGCTGCAAAGTTGCACTTCTCTGCATTTAGCTTGAGTCCTGCGGCAACTAGGAGTTTCAAGGTTTCCTCCAAGTCCAGTAAGTGTTGAGCAAAGCCCTTGGAGTAAACCACAATATCATCCAGATAGACCAGTGTGTGACGTCCAAGGACTGGTGATAGGACTAAATTCATGGTCCTCTGGAATGTTGTGGGTGCTGTGCTAAGTCCAAAGGGTAGTCGGCAAAACTGGAATAGCCGATATCCATCAGAGAAGGCAGTCTTGCTCGGTCTTCCTCCTGTACATAAATACTCCAATAAGCAGCTCTGGCATCAAGTGTGGTGAAGGTGTCTGTGGGGCCTAGTTCATCTATCATTTCGTCAATTCTGGGCAAGGGATAGGTATCTGCGGTGGTGACTGCATTGACCTTTCTGTAGTCGACACAAAAGCATAGGGCACCTCCCTTTTTCCATACAAGGACAACTGGGCTGAGCCACGGTGAGGAGGATGGCTCAATGACACCCGCACTGAGCATAGTGTCACACTCCTTCCGTATCAGCTCACGAGTTGCTTCTGGGAGCCTCCATTGCCTGGTGCACACTGGTACTGCATCCCCCGTCTCGATCCTATGTTGGATGCCTGGTATATGGCCAATTGCAGTTTCCCCCTATCAAACAGGACCTGGTAGCGATATAGGAGGTCCCTTAGTTCCTGGCGTTGGGTCTGGTCAAGGTACACCAGATTGTATGTCTGCTCACCATCCTCCCTATGTTCTCGATTATCCTCAGTGAGGGTGATCATTGCAAGGGCTTGATCGTACTCACTCCAAGATCATCACAACATGAAAACTACAATTAAGTATCATGCTGTGACCACGGCGGCTCAAACATGAACCTAAAAAAATAATAAACATGAACCTAAAAATTTATATATATATATATATATATATATATATAATATAATATATTATACTTATATATAATATATATATATATATATATATATATATATATAATATATGAAATATATATATACATATACCACAATTAGTTTTATATAGATATATATAACAGGATAATTATAAATATATATAGACACACACACATACACACACACACATATATATACATATACATACATATATATATACTATATATATATATATTATATAATATATATATATATATATATATATATATATATATATTATATATGTGTGTGTGTGTGTGTGTGTGTGTGTGTGTGTGTGTGTGTGTGTAGATCTGTATATATATATATAGATAATAATATGTATATAGATATATATTATATATATATATATATATATGGTTATATATATATAATATTTATATATATAAAATTGTATATATATGTATATTATATATATATATATATAATATATGTTGTGTAGTGTGTGTGTGTGTTGTGTGTGTGGTTGTGTGTGTGTGTGTGTGTGTAGTGTGTGTGTGTGTGTGTGTGTGTAGATTGTATATATATATATATATATATATATATAATATATACGTATAAGTATATACTATATATATATATAGATGCATATAGAATATATATATATATATAATATATAATAAGATATATAAATATATCTATAATACATTTTATATATAATACTATATATAGATATTATCGATAAATATATAGTTATATAATACTATCATCTATATATATATATATATAATATTATATATGCATATAAAATATATATAGTATATATATATATATATATGTAGTGTGTGTGTGTGTGTTATGTGTGTGTGTGTGTGTTTGTATGTGTGTGGTGTGATGTGTGTATGTATATATATATGTATATATATATATATATAGATATATATATATTATATTTACTATATAAGTACATAAAGTTTCGTATACCTATATATATAATTATATAAAGTTTCGTGTAATAAATATACTATGATATATATATGTTATGCAACACACAATATATGTATGTATCTCTCTCTTTTCTCTCTATCTGTCTCTATCTCTCTCATAATTTTATAATGTATAATATATATAACAATATACATATAATACAATATAACACACAAAAAAACACACACACATACATACATACATATATTATATATAAGGATACATTACATATATAATCGATAATATATATATATATATATAGTATATAGGTATATAATATATCATATATATACACAATCATAATAATTTACATATACTACAGACATAACTACATATGCACACATGCTATATACAGTAGATAGATTGATACATTTATATCTATATATGATATATAGATATATGCTATAATATAATAATTATAATATATATATATCTAGATAATACATATATGTATATATATATACAATATATATATATATAATATGTATGAAATATAATATATATAATATATATATATAATTATATATATATATTATATATATATATTATTATATATATATATATACTGGTGTGATATGATGTGGGTTTTTGTGTGTTTGTGTGTGGGTGTCCAATGGGATCCAGTTGCTCTATCTGGGAGCTCTTCACGCGTAACAACTCAAGTAGCTCAGGAGTCGATTGTCGTACGCCCGAGGGCAGGCAGAATTTCCATCTCCCTGGATACATTAGCGGCCAACTTGAAGCGTTCGCAAGCTCGGCTGAATGTAATCAAGTCTTGCGTCGCTCAATGAGTGCTTTAGGCTCGGACACTGCTGAGAAGGGACAAGAAACAGTTTCATCAGGAAATCTTTCTCTGATGAGGTTGAAGGCCATTTTGGGTAAATGACCATCGCCCGGGCTACCAAGCCTGAGAAAGCTGAACTTTAGCCCTCCTCACAGTTGACTGCAAGTCCGATCCGCGATGGACGGACATCTCAGATCATGTTGGGGGTTGGGGTCCGTGACTCACCCACGCTGAGTATTTTGTGAGGCATTTGTCAGCGGTAGACACCCCAACAGTTAGCTTGGATGCAAGCGATGTCACAGTGCCTGTTCCGAACCCACCCATCAGCGAGAACCTCTTTCCCTAACAGAGGTTTGGGATGGCAGCTTTCCAGCTCAAGAGTGGGAAAGCTGCAGCATATGTGATATCCCTGCTGAACTGCTAAAGGCTGAGGGTGAACCTATGGCTCGGAGCTGCATACAATCCTGACTAGCCCATTTGGCAGTCTGGTAACCGATTCCCCCGGAAACTGCTGAGGGCGTGGTCATCCCATCTCTGACGAAGGGGAAAGGTTACGTTGGGATTGTAGCACTCCCGTGGGCATTACACTATCTCAGCATATCCAGGCAAGGTTCTCGCCCCAAAACCGTCTGAAACGACTCGCAACCACCCTACTAAGCTCAGAGGATCGAGCAGTCTGGACATTTACTCCTGGCACAGTCACGATAGAACCATATACTAGCGCATTCGAATAATTGTGGAACGCCGTCGTGAGTTTTGGTCGTAGTGGTTGCTTACAACCTACCTCGACCTCAAGAGCGTTTGACTCGTGCATCGGGAATCGCTAGGGGAGATCTGCGCTCAGGGGAAATTCTGACACAGATTATTGGCCTGATAGCAAGCCGTTATACTGTATGAAAGTGCTGTAAAGTGTGGTGGGGGTCCTTGTCAAACTTCTTCCCTGTTAATTCAGGGGTGAAGCAAGGCTGTTCCTGCACCACATTTTTCAACACCTGTATGGCCTCGGATAATGGCAGAGCTACTTAGTCCCAAAGTCATTATGGAGCAACACTAGCAATATCAAGGTCTCATACCTTGACTTTGCCGATTGATGTTGCTATCCTATCTGAGTCCTTGGAGTCACTGGTGCGGCTCTTTGATGGCCATTTAGCAATGAGGCGAAGGCCCTTCGACCTAGGTTCTCCTGGACGAGACCAAGATTCAGGACTTTGGGGGCCTGTTTAGGACGAACCCGTTCAGTCGATCCTGTTTGCGGCGATGATCATTAAAAGTTACCGATAGTTTTACATAACCTTGGTAGCATAGTCCATTCTCTGGGTTGTCAGACACCAAAAGAGATCGATGGATTGGTCTGGCATAGGAGCCATGAACTCGATCAACAAGACGTTTGGAGATGGTCGTACTTATGTCGAGAGGACCACTGCTCTGTGTCTTCAGCCTGGATACTTGCCACTTTTGCTCTATGGAAGTGAAACCTGGATGCTATCCAGTGTCGTGGAGTCTCGCCTTGATACCTTTTGTAACAAGTCCCCTTTCGCCGTATCATGGGTACAGTTGGCACATGACCACGTGGTCCAAACCGGCGTTCACCGTGAGACTGGCATGGGAACCTGTTTACTTGCATCTCCGGGATCGCCACCTTCAGCCTATATGTCCACCTAGCTTTTCTCCCTATGACGACCCTGCCCATCAGGTTGTCCATACTCTGCGAGACAACCCTGGGTGGAGGAACCTGTGGGACGACCTAGGATAGCAATAGGCTTGGGCAGCTCGACGATACCTTTCGCGAGGAATTAGAGATGGGCCGTGTGCCTGCCTGAGACTCGCCTCGAGGGGGATCCTCGTTGCTGGAAGCGAAGGGTGGATGCGGCCATGCGCCCCCCGTCGGCGTTAGCCCCTTTGATAGAAGTGATAATATATATGGTATCATATATGTATATATCTATATATCTATCTTCTATATATAAATTTACGTTATGTGTGTATATGTGCATATATATAATATATATTATATATATATATATATATATGTATGTATGTATGTATGTTGTGGTGTGTATTTTTCTGTGTGTAAATTATATATATATATATATCTAATATATATATTATATTAATATATATTATATATAATATATATTATATGTAATATACATATATATTTATATATATATGTGTGTGTGTGTGTGGATGTGTGTGTGTGTTGTGTGTGTGTGTGTGTGTGTGTGTGGTGTGTATTTTTCCTGTTATGTATAATATATATATATATATTAATATATATATAATATTATATATATATTATATAGATATATTAAATGTATATATATATTTTTTATTTATATATATATATATATATATTTGTGTTTGTTTGTGTGTGTTTAAAAAAGTGTACATGTAATAATATGTATATATTCTACGTAATATATATCTATCATATATATATATATTTATATTATATATATATATATATATATTATATTATATATATATATATGTATATATATAGATATATTCATTATCTATATTTTCTATATATACATATACATCACACACAGACACATACACACACATCCACACACAAACATATATAATAGATAGATAGATAGCTTAGATAGATAGATAGATAGATAGATAGATAGATAGATAAGATATAGATTATGTATATATATATACCTATATATATATATATATTATATTATATATATATAGCTATATATATATAATATACTAATCATATATAATATCCTACCACAGCACACACAACACAATACCCACACACACACTCCCAGACAGCACCCACATCTACACATATATATATACATACACACACACAACACTCGCCCACACACACACCAGACATATATAGACAGGAGAGAGAGAGGATGAGAGGAAGAGAAAACTATCTATATTGATAGGATACATATATATACATTTATGTTGTATACTATAATGTATGTAATACATTAACATGTATATTCCAATATGTACTATTTACTATCTATCTATCTATATATCTATTCTATATCTAATCTATACTATATCTACCTATCTATCTATCTATCTATCTATCTCTATATATGTATATATGATACAAAAACATATTATATATATTATAATATATATATATATATATAAATATATATATATATATATATATATATATTATATCTATAATATAATGTTTTTTGTGTGTGTGTGTGGTGTGGTGTGTTGTATCATATATATACCGAATTCATATATAAATATATACATATATATAACCTATACATATAGATATATAAATATATATATATATATAATATTATATATTAGATATATTATTCATGTATATTATTTCCATATATATCTTCTATTTATCTTCTATCATCTATCTATCTATCTACCTATCTATCTATCTATCTGTCTATCTATATCTCGTCTCTCTCTCTCTCTCTCTCTCTCCTCTATATATCTATTTATATATATATATATATTATATATATAGGAATAATATTATATCTAATATATGCATGTATCATGACACAGCACAAAAACACACACGGAAGAGACACACAAGTCAGCCACACATACCACATATACATAATGAATAGAAGATGGATAAAAGAATATTATATTAGAAAGAACGATAGATCGATAGAGATACATCTATACATATATAAACTTTATACATAGATATAAATTTAATACATAATATGCAATATATATTTTTAATATAATTATATATTATATATTAATATAATAATGTATATTATATAATAAATATTAATATATAATATATTTTTGTGTGTGTGTGTGTGTGTGTGTGTGTGGTGGGTTGTGTGTGGTGTGTGTGTATTGTGTGTGTCCCGTGTTTGTGTGTGTTTTGTGTATGTGTGTGTCTTTTAGGGTGCAGTATATGTGTATATTATCTATCACTATCTGATTAATAATATATAATATATAATATATATAAATTATATATATATATATATGTGTGTGGTGTGTGTGTTGTGAGTGTGTGTGTATATTTATAAGAGAGGGAGAAAGGATACATATTACTAATTGTGTGTGTGTGTGTGTGTTTGTGTGTGTGTGTGGTTATATATACATTATATATATATAATATATATATATATATATATATATAATATAAATATTTTTTAATATATATATTTATATATAATATATATATTTTTAATATTTTTTGTGGTGTGTGGGTATATATATTTTTTAAAATATATAAAATATATTATATTATTATAAAATAAATTAATTTATAAATTATAGATTATAATTATAATATATAAATTATATTATATATATATATATAATATATGCATAATTACATACAATAAAAAATTTTTGCCATTTATCTCTTATTTCAAATGAATGAATAAAAATATCATAGAATATTTTATTATATATAATAAATATATATAATATTATTAATATATAATATTTTATATAAAAATTTTAAAAAGGGGGACGTCGGAGGAGGAGTGGAAGGAGGAAACGAAGAAATAGAAGGGGAAAGGATTTGAGGGGGTGGGGGGAAGAGGAGGAGAGGAAGGGGGAAAACGAAGATTAGAAGGGAAAAGTAGTAAAGGAAGAGAAAGGGAAAGGGAAAAAAAAAGGGGGAAGGAGGAGGAGGAGGAAGGGGAGAAGGAGGAACGGAAGGGGGAAAATGGGTGGGACAGAAGTAAAATATGATGATGATGTGATGATGGTGCTGAGGATGTTTAAATGAATTTTTTGATGTTTTATGATGTTTCCCTTTCCCCAATTCATGTCCTTTAGGTTGGGAAATGCAAGGTGGGTTGTTGTGTTCTTTAATTAAAACACCCCAGGCTCTTTTAAAAGGTTAAAGAGGCACTCCCACCACCGATTGGACTTGGGAACGAGTGATGTTGTAAGAAGGGATGCAATTTTTTAGAGGAACTGTGGAAAGGAGCGACAGGGGTGTGGTATGTTGTGTGGGGAATTTTGTAGTTGGCAAATGAGCCAAAAGGAGGTAGGCTGGTTGAATCCGAGGAGAGGCGTGTACAGAGTTTCATCTATACTTTGGGGTTTTTTTTGATTGTTGGCCGTTTAGCTTTAGAATAGAATATTTTTTAGGGTTTATTCACCCTTTCCCTTCTTACAAAGTCAGGGACATAAAAAGGGGTATTATATATTATTATTTATTTTTAAAAAACAAATTAAAACAGGAAAAACGAAATACGGGCGAAAACAAACACTAAAAACAAAAAAGACAAAAAACGACTAAAACAAAAAAACACGAGACAAATTAAAACGAGAACCGCCTTCTCTCAATAAAAAAACTTTAATCACTTATCTTTTATTCCCCGAGCCCAAATTCTTGGGCACCACAACCACAGTCACACCGATCTGCCCCCTTGAAGGGGGGGATTTTTTCCCTTTGCCCCTGGGCCCCGCGAAACGAGTTTGGTCTAAAAAAATTCACAAAAAAAATTTTCATTGTACACAAAAATTTTTCTTTACATGAAAATTTAAAAAAACTTTAAAAGGGATTTATAAAAGAAAAAAAAATTTCCTTGAAAAAAAAATGTAAAATAAGTAAAAAAAAACCATTATTACGGAAACGTTCAAAAATTAAAAAAAAAAAAATAAAAATAAAAATGTAAAATATTCAAAAAAAAATTTTAAGATGAAAGGTAAGGTAAAAAAAAAGATTAAAAGTTTTTTTTTGCAAATTCTTTCTGTGTGGTGGTCTCTTTCCCAAAAAGTTCGTCAAAACACGATGTAAAAATGTTTATTAAAACATACTAAAATATTAAAAATACAAAATAAAAAGAACAAAAAGTAAACAAAAACATAAGGAAAAGGGGCACCGCGCAGGTGGGGCGTCCAGGGGCTTCCGTTTTTTGTTGCCGCAGCCCCCCTCAACGTTGACGGGGACCTCACCCCGGGGGATAAAAACGGGCTTTGGGGAACCTAGGGGGGACGAGGCGCACACCTCCCCGGGAAGAGGGGGAACGCCGCCCCATCTCGAAAAGGGGGGAGACGAAAGAATATGTAGGGGGGCCGTGGGGGGCGAACAGGGGGTCCACTACAACCCTTTGGGGTTTGGCTAGGTTTGTTTAGTTAAGTACCGTAGGGGTTTGGTTAAGTAGCGATGGTTTAGGTTAGGTGCAGTTTCGTTAGGGTTTGGTTTAAAATACGTTTTTTACACAGATAGCCGCAAACCAACGCACGAACGCACAGAGGGACACCATACCTACATAAAAAAAGTAAACAAAATCTTTTATTTTTAAACGTAATCCATATAAAAAATATAAGCAATGATATAACAAAAAAAAATACACACGCACAATTCCACACACACACACAAAACATACTATTAAAATATGTAGATATTTATACATTTTCTCCCCTCTTTTTCCCTCTCTCTCTCCTCTTTTTTTATAATATATATAATATATTTATAATTTTTTATAATATTATTTAATTATTTATATAACACACACCACAAATATAAACAGATAGAATAGTAGATATACACATATACAGCAACATAACCCCGGCACACCAAACATACTATATATATATTTTATAATATTATATAATTATAAAATATATATAAATATATAATATATAGGTAATATATATAGGGTTTTTCATATCTAGTATAATGTTTATAATGTAATATGAATATATATCTATCTATCTTTTTGTCTTTCTATATATACATTTTTTTAGCAAGTTTTATTCATCTTTTAATTTATCTTATCTGTCTTTTTTAGTACCCTTTTTTTCTTTATATATTTTTTAATATATATATATAACATGAAACCCATGTATATGGTAGTGTGTTTTTTCTTGTGTGTCTCTTTCGTGTGTGTTTTTGTGTCTGTAATACATGCATATATATATAAATATATTATTTTTTTTTTTAAAAAAAAAAAAGAAGAAAGAGAGAGAGAAAGGAGGAGAGAGGAGAGGGGGAAAAAGGGGGAGAGAAAAGAGAGATAGACAGATAGATACATACATACCTACATAGTTAGTAGATTGATAGATGATAATAGAAGTAAAGATATAGATTATGGGAGATATATACTGAATATATATATTTTATATATATATATATATATATATATAAATAAAATTTATATTATAATATATTTTGTATTATAATTATATATATAATTATATATAAATAATATATATATTAAAAATATATTAAAATATAATATATATATATGTAAGGTAATATATATATTTTAAATTAATATATTTATTATATAATAATATAAAAATATATATATATATATAAATTTTTTATATATATTATATATATATATATATATATAGTACAGGGGATATATAAATGAAATAAAATAAAATATAACGGTTTATTTTTTTCATGAGCCCAAGCTGAAAATATCATAGAAATACAATAAAGAGACAAACTATATACACATAAAATATAAACAAAACTAACAAAGTAAACTAAAATATAAAACAAAATAGACAGATAAACAAAGCCAAATACAAAAAAAGGTAGCAGGATTTGGGAAAAATAAATATGGACTAGTTTTCGTTGATGAGTCGGATAGAAGGGGTTTTCTGTGCTCCGGTTAGGGTCAGTGCGGGCCCGATGGGCACCAGTTTTTTGGCGGGCCGTAGGGCCCGGGAGGGGGCGGGGGCCGGGGGGCAGCAGGTCACGGGGTGGATGGCACGCAATTTTAGACCAAAATGCGCAGTGGGGGTTGAGAGGGGTGGCGGGGGGTGAGGCCTAGGGCGCCAGGGGCCCTTCATAGCTGGTATAGACAGGGCCGAGAATGATCTTTTGGGCCCTTTTCTGCACCCCCCTCAAGTTGTAGCAGCTGGGTGCGGGAGGGAGGGGGACCAGGGGGGGAGGGTAGATCAATTTAGGGGGAAATACTGTAGATATTTAAAGCTCCGGGAGTGGAACCCCAAGGGATTTGGGCCTGTACGAGGCAGATCACGATGTCTTGACGTCCGTCCAGGATGGTGCGCCGGCAGTTTGGTGAAACGGACTACGCGAGCGGATTTTTGCCACGTGGGGATGGACGAGGGGGGGGTTGGTGGAAAAGCGAACTGCATCACAATGACTTCTGGCGATTGATGGTGACGGATTTGCGGTGGTTTTAAGGGGGGAGGTTGCGAGGGTGCGGGGAATGGCGGAGTGGTCAGGCAGGAACTATAAGGGCGGGGCGGGGTCGACACCACGTTTTTTCCAACGTGTGGGTACGAGGGGGAGCGTCGTTAATCATGACTAGGAAGCATAGGGGGCCCATTTAGTCCCTGGGGACCCGCACGCGCAGGGGCCTTTTGCCTTTGGAGAGAAAGTCTGCCAGCCGGGGGATGAGGAAATCCCATGCCGGGAAGCTTTTGTTTTTGATGCCCGTAGTGTGGCCACCAGGTCGAAAGCTTTCTTGAAATCTATAAAATGCTGGGACGAGGATTTGGTTGTCGGGTGGGAGGGGACAAAGTCGAGGAGGTGACGAGGCAGTGTGTGGGGAAGGAGGCATTTTGCCGAAATCCAAAGTGCAACGCGGGCGGAGGTCCGGGAAGCCCAGTCGGCGACAAAGCTTTCACACAGCAGGCGGGGCAATGGAGTAATGGCGGGGGTCGTAGTTGCCGAATGAGGCGGGGCTTGGGTTTTTTCCCGTGGCGGTGAAAAAAGGGGTCTTCCTTTGGAGGGCACTTAGACTTTTACAATGAGGCGTTATAAGGGAAGTAAGGGGGGCAAGTTCCTTTTGCAAAATCCTTGTGAGGCGTTTTTGCAGGTCGGGGGAGTGGTGGCTTCTTGACGCGGATTTTCCCCAGTTTCTGAAGCCCGGGGGATGCCCTATGGGGAGCAGGTAGGGGGGGAGGGGGTGGTGTCCAGGGAGGTAGCTGTGAAAAATTGGGGAAAGGGTCTTTGAGACCCTCTGTGTTTCACGGGGCAAAAGGTGTGGGGCTAGAAAGTGCACGCCGATTTGAAAACCCCGCACAGCCCCGAATTTTCCGTACCATTGGCGGGCTCAGGGTTGTATTTTTGTTGTGTAGAAGGTTTTCTTGGCTGTTTTTATTCCCTGATGACTGTGTTGGGGAAAGTGATTTGTAGGTGGTGATGTTGTGCGAGTGGAAGCTTGATTTCTCTTTTTGAATGAGGGCGTTTGATGCGGGCCGTGATCCAAGGTAGGTCCGATGGGGGTAC